>NC_133326.1:420549019-420849019 GCF_042186555.1 Aquarana catesbeiana | reverse complement strand
AAACAAATATTTGGCATCCAAGTAGGCCCTAAAAAATGTGGGAAAATGCATATGGCCTAAACAATGGTGTTTTAGAGGCCGAAAGAAAAATGTTTGATACGAACGAATAATGGGCCCATGAACATTAAAGTTGCCCTTTTAAACTGTACAATTAAGAAAAGCATATGGAGCAGCACGAACGGAATAAAGACAAAAAGAATAGGAACACAGCACAACCACTTACTTTTTTGCAGCACTCTCCGGATCTTTCTGTACTGCTCTGGCTCTCTTAATTTCAGGTCCGACCACCGCTTCCTAAACGGATCATTCGATCGTCGTACCCTGAAATTCCTGTGAAGACTTTTGACCACTTTCGCCATGATCTTGGCCTTTCTGATATTGGGGTTGGGTTAAGGCCCATACTTTCCGTCATAGTCGGCCTTCTTCAGGATGTCGACCATCTCCAACATCTCCCCAAAGGACATATTTGTGGCCTTAAATCGTCTCCTGGATCGGGACGTGTCCGGACCCGGGCTTTCCTCCTCCTCCTCCTCGTTCCTGTAATTATCACGCACCTGCTGTGACTCCGCCATGTGCTCTTCCCCCACTGCGCCGAACGAAAACGGGCGTGGAATAGACTAGAAAGAACGTCAAGGGCGGGCAGAGTTACACGCATGCGCAGTGTATATAAAGCGTAACACACGTGCTTATTACGTACGATCTGTGAGTGGAGGAAGGAGCATTGGACGCACCGATCGTAAGAACGAAGAGACAAACTTGTGCCTATACTGCTTCTACATTGAGGCCTATATTGTAACAAGATTAGGAGAGTTTTGTCTGACATTAGGCTTTGTCTTGTGTTGTGTCTTGCAGTGAACATGGATTGAGCCAGATTGAGCCAGGTATAGCATTCCTCTAAATATTTCTGCTTGTCCAATCAATGATGTTAACTAGATGTTAGTTGGGAGTACTAATTTAGGATTGTGATTGATGAAGCAAAAACTAAAACCATGTCCCTTTTTCATACACAGGGAAGTCTCAGCCAGGAGGTGGCCGGGCCGAGCCAGCTGGCTGATCTGCAGGTCCCTCCACTCCCCCTGGAAAGAGAAAGTGGCAGGAGGAGGAGTGCCCTAGAGGAGGGTGGCAGAGGACTCTTTTGGAGGGCTACAGAGGTCCTGGGAGCACCACACACCGTGGAGGAGGACATTGCTGCCCTCATTGCCTATAAAATGCAGAGGATGGAGGAGGGACAACAAGCCATGTGTGAGTCGCTCATATTGGAGGCTCTTAAGAAAGGTATGAGGGGCCAAATTACGGCTCAGACACACCTTTGCGATGGTCCTCCTCCTGCAGGTCCTCCTCCTCCTTCGCCTCCAGGTCCTCCCAGTCCTCCTCCTGCCACATCTCCAACTGCACAGCCACAGCCCGGAATGAAGCATGGAAGGAAGACCAGAAAGTGAGGACCCTGGGTTCAGTCTGGTCGGCAAAAAAATGCAGCCTCTTGTGGTACCACAGCCTGGGGACACACATGTCATCTGCTGCTTTCCAGATCTCTGCAAATTCTGGACCAGACTGCCCTCCCTTACATATGGACTCCTCAGGCCACCAATTTTGATGTTCAAGAATTGATGTCTGCCGTGGGGGTCCCAGGCTTCGCTAATTTCTCCTGTTGATTCAGTGTTGCCTTCCTCTTTGTTTGGTTCTGAGCCCTTAATAAAGGATTTTTGTTTTGAATTAGACTCTCCTATGTGTTTTACTTCAAAAAGGACAGTTTGTTTGTGAGGATTCAGGTACATTTCAAATATACAATGTGAAATGAACAAGGGACACCAACAACAAACAATCTCCTTGAGATTAAATAATAAAAGATATCAATGGTGTTGGGGTAACTTGACACACAAAACACACACAAAAATAGTCTGGAGTAAAAATAAAAATAACATTGAACAAAGATCAGCCTTGGAAAAAATACAAACATTAAATCTAAAAAAAAAAAAAAATGCTTAAAATCCCAAAAAAAAAAAAACATTCTGTCAGATGTGACAACTAACAATATATTCAGGGAATCCCAATAAAAAAACAAAAACTTTGTGAGAAGTGTGTGTGAATATGAGCAGCAAAACTACTTGATTCTTCGCACATTATAAAGAAGAAGAGAGTGCGCTGTATTAAACCATTTTTGACATTGCAGCATGACGAAAGTGTTGTATCCATTGTGAACGCTAAGTTTACCAGAACGAGCTGTTCTGTGACGGAATTTCTTCTGAGCATGCGTGGCACTTTGTGCGTCGGAACAGGCCACACACGGTCGGAATTGACGCGATCGGATTTTGTTGTCGGAAAATTTTATCTCCTGCTCTCCAACTTTGTGTGTCGGAAAATCCGAGGGAAAATGTCCGATGGAGCCCACACACGGTCGGAATTTCAGACAACACGCTCCGATCGGACATTTTCCATCGGAAAATCCGACCGTGTGTACGGGGCATTAGTGTAGTGCGTGCTCTGCACAGTGTGCACCTAAAGCTACCTGAAGAAAATTGGTGGTATTCTTCTGATCCTATTAGTACCGCAGGCAGCTGTAGGATTTACAAGTTAGTGTAGTGCGTCCTCTGCACAGTGTGCACCTAAAGCTACCTGGAAAAAAATTTGTGGTGTTCTTCTGATCCTATTAGTACAGTACCGCAGGCAGCTGCAGTATTTACAAATTAGTGTAGTGCGTCCTCTGCACAGTGTGCACCTAAAGCTACCTGAAGAAAATTGGTGTTGTTCTTCTGATCCTATTAGTATCGCAGGCAGCTGTATTATTTACAAGTTAGTGTAGTGCGTCCTCTGCACAGTGTGCACCTAAAGCTACCTGAAGTCAATTGCTGTTGTTCTGCTTCTATTAATACCACAGACAGGCAGCTATAGTATTTACAGTTAGTGTACTGTGTCCTCTGTACAGTGTGCACCTAAAGCTACCTGAAGAAAATTGGTGGTGTTCTTCTGATCCTATTAGTATCGCAGGCAGCTGTATTATTTACAAGTTAGTGTAGTGCGTCCTCTGCACAGTGTGCACCTAAAGCTACCTGAAGAAAATTGGTGGTGTTTTTCTGATCCTATTAGTACAGTATCGCAGGCAGCTGCAGTATTTACAAGTTAGTCTAGTGCGTCCTCTGCACAGTGTACACCTAAAGCTACCTGAAGAAAATTGGTGGT
This sequence comes from Aquarana catesbeiana, assembly GCF_042186555.1. Classification (NCBI taxonomy): domain Eukaryota; kingdom Metazoa; phylum Chordata; class Amphibia; order Anura; family Ranidae; genus Aquarana; species Aquarana catesbeiana. The sequence goes on along the minus strand of NC_133326.1, from coordinate 420,845,842 downwards.
GTTCTTCTGATCCTATTAGTATCGCAGGCAGCTGTATTATTTACAAGTTAGTGTAGTGCGTCCTCTGCACAGTGTGCACCTAAAGCTACCTGAAGAAAATTGGTGGTGTTTTTCTGATCCTATTAGTACAGTATCGCAGGCAGCTGCAGTATTTACAAGTTAGTCTAGTGTGTCCTCTGCACAGTGTACACCTAAAGCTACCTGAAGAAAATTGGTGGTGTTCTTCTGATCCTATTAGTAACGCAGGCAGCTGTAGTATTTACAAGTTAGTGTAGTGCGTCCTCTGCACAGTGTGCACCTAAAGCTACCTGAAGAAAATTAGTGGTGTCCTTCTGATCCTATTAGTACAGTACCGCAGGCAGCTGCAGTATTTACAAATTAGTGTAGTGCGTCCTCTGCACAGTGTGCACCTAAAGCTACGTAAAGGAAATTGATGTTGTTCTTCTGATCCTATTAGTATCGCAGGCAGCTGTAATATTTACAAGTTAGTGTAGTGCGTCCTCTGCACAGTGTGCACCTAAAGCTACCTGGAGAAAATTGGTGGTGTTCTTCTGATCCTATTAGTACGGTACCGCAGGCAGCTGCAGTATTTACAAGTTAGTGTAGTGCATCCTCTGCACAGTGTGCACCTAAAGCTACTTGAAGAAAATTGGTGGTGTTCTTCTGATCCTATTAATACCACAGGCAGGCAGCTACAGTATTTACAGTTAGTGTAGTGTGTCCTCTGCACAGTTTGCACCTAAAGCTACCTGGAGACAATTGCTGTTGTTCTGCTCCTATTAATACCACAGACAGGCAGCTACAGTATTTACTGTTAGTGTACTGTGTCCTCTGCACAGTGTGCACCTAAAGCTACCTGAATAAAATTGGTGTTGTTCTTCTGATCCTATATTAATACCACAGGCAGGCAGCTACAGTATTTACAGTTAGTGTACTGCGTCCTCTGCACAGTGTGCACCTAAAGCTACCTGATGGCAATTGCTGTTGTTCTGCTCCTATTAATACCACAGACAGGCAGCTACAGTATTTACAGTTAGTGTAGTGCGTCCTCTGCACAGTGTGCACCTAAAGCTACCTGAAGACAATTGCTGGTGTTTTCATACTAATAATACTACAGGCAGGCAGTTGATTCTGCTTGTACAGCTACATCTCACTGCAGGCCATTAGTATGTCTGGAAGGCCAACAAGGAGAGGCAGACAGTCACAAGCCAATAAAAGAGGCTTTGTGTCTAGAGGCAACAGTGCTGGTCGTGGAGTCGGTGCATCCTCATCAGCACGTGGCCGTGGGACACGCTTGTCCTTTTTTTTGGCAGCTGGCCGTGTTGAGCCGCAACATGCGGAAGACTTGGTAGAGTGGATGACCAAGCCATCCTCATCCTCCTCATCCTCTCTCACCCAGGCTCAGGGTACTTTGTCTGGCAAAGCAGCTGCCAATGCGGCCTCTTCCCTCGGCTCAATGGCATCAGTCACTCCTTCCCTAGCTCCACCATGTCCTCCTGAGGAGTCCCCCAACTGTTTGACCACAGTGTTGGGTACATGCTCCAGGAGGATGCCCATCGTTTTGAAGGCTCCGATGATGGTACCCAGCTAGAGGAAGGCAGTAACATGAGCCCAGAGAGAGGGGGTGCCCAAGAAAGACAGCAATCTGGCAGTCATGTTCCCCCAGCTGCAGCATACTGCCAGCTTTGGTCCAGTGATGAGGAGGGAGGGGATGATGAGGTCACTGACTCCACGTGGGTGCCTGATAGGAGAGAGGAGGAGGAGGCGGAGGCACATCACCAATGAGGCAGGATGCCCTCCAAGGGCCAGCTTAAGGGCAGCAGATATAAAAAAAGGGAATGTGGGACTTTAAATGAGGCAATTGACTTGTGGAGGTAAAGTATATCATTTTTTATTTGTAACAATAGTTAAACGGAAAATTGTATCAAATACTTAACGTAATTTTCCTTTCCTGACGCCAAACCATGGCAGCATACTAGTGATAGAGCTCTGCCTCTTGACCACTCCCTCAGCTCCAGTGAATAGCGTAAATGAAAGGCCTAGTTAGGCCCCACCCCATTCTCTGTAATTAGCTACATACCGAAAGGTATAAGGGTGGGACCGTATGCTGCCATGGTTTGGCGTCAGGAAAGGAAAATTACGGTAAATATTTGATATAATTTTCCGTTTTCCTGATGCCAACATGGCAGCATACTAGTGATAAATAACTAGCTGACAGGGCGGGATCTACTTGTCAAACCAATCTTCTAATTAGGATGAGACAGAGGACTGAATAGTCCTTCCTATAAAGTCCCCCGGGTCTATTCCGTCAAGTTTGAGTAGGAATGTAGGAACGACCACGATACCTCTGTACAAATGGGCACCATAGATTCCCTTGAATGTGCTGCCTATGAGGCTTCAACCGCTCTGGTAGAGTGCTCCGCCACCACTGAAGGAGGCTCGTGACCCCTAGTCCTATATGCACAACCAAGCCTGCTAGGATCCAGGCGGTAACCTCTTTCCCTTGAGGATTCTCAGCTAGAATGACAAAAGGTTTATTTAGATGACCTAAAAAAAAGGGACAATTGTGGACAGATACTACTTAAAAGTTCTGAAAATGAACAGTACGTGTGACTATCCTGTGTGATGTTGTGGAAAGTTAGGCTATGTCCAGATGTCTGTTAAATAGCAGGCTGCTGTCATGTTTGATGCAGGTTGATCTACAAGACCCAACTCTACACTTTCTGGAAAGAAAATAATAATAATAATAAATATATATATATATATATATATATATATTTTGTTTTTGTTTTTTTACTTTGAAGCTCGAAGAGCTTGAATCTCTGATAACCTTCTGCTTAAAGTTCTTGTAATTGATACTGCCTTGTAAGTGATGGCCTGAACCGAACATTGCTATGTTGGTACAAACTGATATGGGATCCAGCAACTCCAATAGATCTTTCTTTCTTGGTGACTGACTCCTCACGACTACCCTCAAAAGTTGTGCAAACTGAAGGATTAGTGGCCCATTTAAATGTGTTACTGCCGAGATAGCCTATCCTCACATAGCTCACGAGTGTGGGCTAAGGCCTGGAGGAAGTATAAAACAGCTGAGACTGGAAGGCCAATAGGATCAATGTCTCACCCTACCAAGAAAAAGCAAACTTGTTCCAGAATTAGGTCTAGATGTTGTAAGTAGAATGTCTTCTTGCACGCAACAAAGTAGAGATCACTCTGGAGTGAAACTGGAGCAACCAGAGTTGCTCATCCTCCCCTTTTAGTGCCCCTGCTTGCAGCCCCAGTCTGTGTATGCTATGGAGGGGAAATGTCTTTTGTACCCTGAAATGAACGGCCAGGGAAAACCGAGGGCCTCCTGGTCAATATGGAGGACTGGCTATGACAACTATGTTCTCCCTTGACAGCCTCAAGAGGAATCTCATTTACGGGAAATGTTGGGGAAAAACATATAGGTTAGATTGCAGTCCCAGGGAGAGACCAGAGAATCTGCCCCTTGCGCCTTGGGGTACGGAAACAAAATCAGACCAAAGTTTGTGATTACTGTGGGAAATGAGGAGGTCTGTCTGTGGTAGGCCCCACCTGTGGACCAGCTCAGAGAAGACCTGGGACGTAGACCCACTCGTTGTGCTCTGGGAAGCTTGTACTTGTTCAAAAGAAAAATACGCTGGTGGGTAAACTGCTTCCGAAATTTTGCTGATCTTCTGCCCCAGGCGTTATGGGTTTCACCTCTCCTAATAGCATATTGCTGCGAGTTTTCATCCTGGAGCTGAATATAGGCGACTGCTGCCCTGTTGCTAAACTGCAAGGAGATTGGTCCTCCTTGACTCTGTGTAGTAAGGCCAAAGTGCTAAAAGGGCTGTTTGAACCCCCAGCGTGTTCAAGATTACCCTCCTTGGCTGGGAAGCTGTTTGCCTTGACCGAAAGTCCCTCGCAGTACATCTTCCCGGCTGTCTTGCAGACATGATTCGTAACAATTCTCCAGTCTGAAAGGTCCTAACAGACTGAGACTTCCTCAAGGTCTTTCCATCACTGTGGACCGCTACTCATACTGAGTAACACTTATTAACTGTGTCCTATCCTTTTTCCTCCCTTGCACTAAGAATTCTAGATGAAATTTGCGCAGGTGCCCATGCACCCCAGGAATCATCTATATGCATGATGACGTTGTGCCCAGATGACTGAAGCACTGAGAAGCCATCAAACAAGCAGAAGTATTCGTCCTCAGAAATCTGTTCCTGACTGTCACCACTTCCTCTGATGAAAATAAAACAGAGGAACTAGCAGAGCACCCCCGGGTACACCAACCATTGGGATGGAGAAAGTTGGCTTTGCTTTCCCTCTAAGGTGTGAGGATAGGATAGGCATCCTGATGATCAAGCAACAGCCTCCAGCCATGTGGTTATACTGTTTAATGGACTCCATCTTAAAGAGCTCAAAGAGGGCCCCACAGGGTTCAACCTCTTCTGATCTGCAACTGGACACTGACCAACAACTCCTGCAAACTTCAAACAAGATTAGGTAGAAAACTTGCAAACCCTCTTGAGTCTGAGGTGTCTGTAAGCAATGTAGCAGCCCACCCGCTGTTGTGGTGGACTTGGCAGCTTCGTGGAAGAGAGGAGCAGTGAGGAATCTCCCGAAGTGACCATGAGTGTCTGATACCTTCATCCAAGACTCTGTACAACATGCCATCCAGACACCCGTGAAGCATGCCTTCTAGGTCTTTATCTTAGGAGTCTGTGCATGCACTTGTGTGACTGGCTCACTGATCCCCCCAGAAGTCTGCACCAAGAAACAAGCCAGACCCTTGGCATCCATTGCTACAAAAATGTCATTTTTGGCAGGATACTTCCAATAGGAAATCATGTCTAAAGGGATGCAGACCCTGCCACTCTCCTCATAGTCCTGCAGGTGCAGCAGCTGGTTGATATTTATTAAACCATTCCCGTTAGACTCACCCAGTACATGGGCTGGTAATTGCTGTTCTGCCGGCATCTGCAGATGCTACAGTATGTAGGAGCAGGTTGACCATTAGCTTGTTCAGAGTATACAGTTTCCTGTCTGTACGGGCATTTTTCTCGAACACCCTACATTCTTCCCCACTCTTGTTTCTAGGAAGCAATACACAGCCCAGGGTCTCAACCATATGGCCTCTATAGCCGCCAAGGTGCCAGGGTACTCTTTCAGTGGCTATACAAGCAACTAGGGGGGACGTCCTGGTCAGCCACCACATTTTGAATAGCAGACTGCTGCATCTGTAATATATGTAGCAAGGACCCAGGCCCACTTCAGTCCAATGAGAACCTCCAGAGCCATGAGTTGTCAACATTCCTCCACATAGAGTGGGTCATAAGGCATAGTAGGTGTAGTGCATGTCTTTGGATTGTGGTGCGAAACCCACATAGGGAGAAGATATAAACTTCAACACAAGCATTAGCATTTGAATCAGCTACCCCAGTGCTGCTAGACAGAATTGCCACCCACTTAGCCAGCAGGCAGCCTCTGCAAAGTAGATTCATGGGCGCCAGACACCTAGGGTGTGCCACCTGTCCAGGATTCACCTGGAAAGTTTGGGTTTTGAATCATGTGTCAGGATTTCAGTCCACCTGAGACCCGGACATATTACCCAGACCAGGCTTTGGCTCCCCAAGTAACCGAGATAGTCATATACAAAACTGTTGCCGCTGTAGTCGGCTGTTTGGCCTCACTGAAGGGTGATGATGTCAGCAAGGGCAATTTGGCCACACTCACTAGAGCGCTCTGTGCGTTACATTACTACTCTTCTTGGAGCACCCAAATGTGTCTGTGCAATGCCAACCCGGCAGACTCCCAGACTACTACAGGAGGACAGCCATGCAGGGAAAAGCATCCAGCAAGATGCCACATCTGCAAGAACGCGGTCTCCTATGGCAACAGTCTCCAACAGTTTCCAATACAGGTGTAACAGTTGCTTTAGGTAATTAAGGCGAGTTCAAAACAGAATCTTGTGCCATTCTTATCAATAATAAAGACATTTGGCATTACCTGTTAGCTGCATACTCCTCCAGGCAGTGTCTACTCACCAGCCTCCTGGGCATAGATAATGCGCCACAGGCCCTGCAGGACTCGCTTGCTAGGGCGCTGGCTCTGGGGAAGAGGAGAAAAGACGTCTTCCTTGGAGCTCTTCTACTGAGTGGGAGCGCCATCCGGGCTATGCTCCTCTGAAGAATGTCCACCTTGCCTTGGCCCAGCCCTTTTGAGAGCGTGGGCGTGCGGGGCTGAAGCAAATCAAAGCCAATCCGCATGAGAGGGACTCTTTTTCCTGAAAACTTACCGATTTGGTGGTCCCCACCCTAGTTGTTGAGGGTCTTTATATGAGCAGTAACTGACTCTTGATCTGTGGAGAAATGGGATGGCCAGCTGAGGGGAGGATAGCTGAAAAGCGACAGAAGGATCAGGAGTAGATATAGGAGAAAGGATTCCACTCTCCTTTTTTTAATTTATCTACATATACCTACATGCATATACACACATATCTACATACACATATATATATATATATATATATATATATATATATATAGGGTCAGTCTGGGGCGGGTTAGGAAAGGGTTAAAGAGGGTATGAACTTCTTCAGCCCTGCTTACTGTCAGCTGAGCTGAAGATGTCAGAGGAGTGTGTTTGGAGAGAGAGACACAGCAGCACCCTGTGTGAGAGGATCCATTGATGGGGTGAGCAAAACCATATCAGAGACTGTAGCTCTGACTAGAGCCATGTACTTTGTCTATATATCAGCCTGTTGGGTAAAGAGACTGAACTTTTCCTATCTCTGCACCTGTGTGACAAGATAAGCCTGTCATTTTCTTCTGTTTGTTTTGCTGAATAAAGCCATTTTTATTTTACTGAACTGGCCTTTCACACCTCTGATCCCCTACAATACATACATGTATTTACATACACCCTCACACATATGTATACCCACACATCCACATACTGTTTTTTTTTTTTTTTTAATGTGTACATACATATACACACTCATATCACATATACATACATACATACATACACACACATGCAACGCCTGCAGAGGACAGCAAGGAATGGGAAAGGTAATGAAAGACAAAAGAGGGAGACATGGGTAAAAGGTACAGGCGACCCTGTATGGCACAAGGGGCTAAGAGAGAGATAAAGATTAGCTGGCCCCCCCATATTCCACAAGCGTTGCAGTTGTTACCAATTTTAAAAGCAGATTTCGTTCCTAAAGAGGAAACACTGCAGAGGCCCCAATAAGACCCACAGAAGGAGCTCCCAGACTATATAGCGCTTGTTAGCAGCCTAAGCGCTGGGACTTTGCACTGGGAGAGGCTTGAACCCAGCCTGATGCTGCACTGAGGCAGAGGGGGGACATAGTACTGCTTACTCTTCACTGGTGCGTTGAGGTATGAGGAAAAAAAGAAGAATGGGGTGGGGCCTAACTAGGCCTTTCATTTATTCTATTCACTGGTCCTGAGGGAGTGGTCAAGAGGCGGAGCTCTATCACTAGTATGCTGCCATGTTGGCGTCAGGAAAAAAGTATTTTCATATGTATACATGCACAATGGCATAAACATAATATATACATATACATTAGCTAGGCAGCACATAAAATATAGTAAATGTTAATAAATATAATACAAGGTGTTTCATATTAGCAGGCATTAGAACATCATATGCAAAAGAGCTGCTATAAGATAGGTACACATACACACTGATAATTGTATAGTACTCAATGGATCTTAGATGTATAAAAAGTATATATGGGCCAGTGAATAAGTAATGAGCCGGACTTGTCTGTGCACCCCATGGAAACTCGACGCGTATCATGGCTATTTGCCAATCATCAGGAGTTGGGTGCAGAAGTAAACTGTAAATATAAATAAATATGTAATATTAGGAAATATGTTCTACCCCTTTAACCACTTAAGGACCGCCTAACGCCGATTTACGTCGGCAAGGCGGCACGGGCAGGCAAAATCACGTACATGTACGTGATTTGCCTCTCGCGGGTGGGGGGTCCGATCGGACCCCCCCCCGGTGCCCGAAGCGGTCCCGTTCTGTTCCCCGGCGATCCGAGATGAGGGGGAGGCCATCCGTTCGTGGCCCCCCCCTCGCGATCGCCGCCGGCCAATGGGAACACTCCTTTGCTGCTGTATGCTAAACAGCAGCAAAGGAAATGATGTCATCTCCCCTCGGCTCGGTATTTTCCGTTCCAGCGCCGAGGGGAGAAGACATCAATGTGAGTGCACAACACACACACACACAGTAGAACATGCCAGGCATACAAAACACCCCGATCCCCCCCCCCGATCGCCCCCCGATCCCCCCCCAATCACCCCCCCCCCCCTGTCACAAACTGACACCAGCAGGTTTTTTTTTTTTTTTTTTTTTTTTTTTTCTGATTACTGCATAGTGTCAGTTTGTGACAGTTACAGTGTTGGGACAGTGAGTATCACCCCCCTTTAGGTCTAGGGTACCCCCCTAACCCCCCCTAATAAAGTTTTAACCCCTTGATCACCCCCTGTCACCAGTGTTGCTAAGCGATCATTTTTCTGATCGCTGTATTAGTGTCGCTGGTGACGCTAGTTAGTGAGGTAAATATTTAGGTTCGCCGTCAGCGTTTTATAGTGACAGGGACCCCCATATACTACCTAATAAATGTTTTAACCCCTTGATTGCCCCCTAGTTAACCCTTTCACCACTGATCACCGTATAACCGTTACGGGTGACGCAGGTTAGTTCGTTTATTTTTTATAGTGTCAGGGCACCCGCCGTTTATTACCTAATAAAGGTTTAGCCCCCTGATCGCCCGGCGGTGATATGCGTCGCCCCAGGCAGCGTCAGATTAGCGCCAGTACCGCTAACACCCACGCACGCAGCATGCGCCTCCCTTAGTGGTATAGTATCTGATCGGATCAATATCTGATCTGATCAGATCTATACTAGCGTCCCCAGCAGTTTAGGGTTCCCAAAAACACAGTGTTAGCGGGATCAGCCCAGATACCCGCTAGCACCTGCGTTTTGCCCCTCCGCCCAGCCCACCCAAGTGCAGTATCGATCGATCACTGTCACTTACAAAACACTAAACGCATAACTGCAGCGTTCACAGAGTCAGGCCTGATCCCTGCGATCGCTAACAGTTTTTTTGGTAGCATTTTGGTGAACTGGCAAGCAAGCACCAGGCAGCGTCAGGTTAGCGCCAGTACCGCTAACACCCACGCACGCACCGTACACCTCCCTTAGTGGTATAGTATCTGATCGGATCAATATCTGATCCGATCAGATCTATACTAGCGTCCCCAGCAGTTTAGGGTTCCCAAAAACGCAGTGTTAGCGGGATCAGCCCAGATACCTGCTAGCACCTGCGTTGTGCCCCTCCGCCCGGCCCAGCCCATCCCACCCAAGTGCAGTATCGATCGATCACTGACACTTACAAGGCACTAAACGCATAACTGCAGCGTTCGCAGAGTCAGGCCTGATCCCTGCGATCGCTAACAGTTTTTTTGGTAGCATTTTGGTGAACTAGCAAACACCGGCCCCAGGCAGCGTCAGGTTAGCGCCAGTACCACTAACACCCACGCACGCAGCATACGCCTCCTTTAGTGGTATAGTATCTGAACGGATCAATATCTGATCCGATCAGATCAGATCTATACTAGCGTCCCCAGCAGTTTAGGGTTCCCAAAAACGCAGTGTTAGCGGGATCAACCCAGATACCTGCTAGCACCTGCGTTTTGCCCCTCCGCCCGGCCCAGTCCAGCCCACCCAAGTGCAGTATCGATCGATCACTGTCACTTACAAAACACTAAACGCATAACTGCAGCGTTTGCAGAGTCAGGCCTGATCCCTGCGATCGCTAACAGTTTTTTTGGAAGCTTTTTATTGAACTGGCAAGCACCAGCGGCCTAGTACACCCCGGTCGTAGTCAAACCAGCACTGCAGTAACACTTGGTGACGTGGCGAGTCCCATAAGTGCAGTTCAAGCTGGTGAGGTGACAAGCACAAGTAGTGTCCCGCTGCCACCAAAAAGACAAACACAGGCCCGTCGTGCCCATAGTGCCCTTCCTGCTGCATTCGCCAATCCTAATTGGGAACCCACCACTTCTGCAGCGCCCGTACTTCCCCCATTCACATCCCCCAACGAAATGCAGTCGGCTGCATGAGAGGCATTTTTATGTGCTCCCGAGTACCCCTACCCAACGAACCCCCCCCAAAAAGATGTTGTGTCTGCAGCAAACGCGGATATAGGCGTGACACCCGCTATTATTGTCCCTTCTGTCCTGACAATCCTGGTCTTTGCATTGGTGAATGTTTTGAACGCTACCATACACTAGTTGAGTATTAGCGTAGGGTACAGCATTGCACAGACTAGGCACACTTTCACAGGGTCTCCCAAGATGCCATCGCATTTTGAGAGACCCGAACCTGGAACCGGTTACAGTTATAAAAGTTAGTTACAAAAAAAGTGTAAAAAAAAAAAATATATATATATAAAATAAAAAAAAATAGTTGTCGTTTTATTGTTCTCTCTCTCTATTCTCTCTCTCTATTGTTCTGCTCTTTTTTTACTGTATTCTATTCTGCAGTGTTTTATTGTTATTGTTATTGTTATTGTTATTATGTTTTATCATGTTTGTTTTTCAGGTATGTAATTATTTATACTTTATTGTTTACTGTGCTTTATTGTTAACCATTTTTTTGTCTTCAGGTACGCCATTCACAACTTTGAGTGGTTATACCAGAATGATGCCTGCAGGTTTAGGTATCATCTTGGTATCATTCTTTTCAGCCAGCGGTCGGCTTTCATGTAAAAGCAATCCTAGCGGCTAATTAGCCTCTAGACTGCCTTTACAACCCGTGGGAGGGAATGCCCCCCCCCCCCCCCACCGTCTTCCGTGTTTTTCTCTGGCTCTCCTGTCTCAACAGGGAACCTGAGAATGCAGCCGGTGATTCAGCCAGCTGACCATAGAGCTGATCAGAGACAAGAGTGGCTCCAAACATCTCTATGGCCTAAGAAACCGGAAGCTACGAGCATTTTATGACTTAGATTTCGCCGGATGTAAATAGCGCCATTGGGAAATTGGGGAAGCATTTTATCACACCGATCTTGGTGTGGTCAGATGCTTTGAGGGCAGAGGAGAGATCTAGGGTCTAATAGACCCCAATTTTTTCAAAAAAGAGTACCTGTCACTACCTATTGCTATCATAGGGGATATTTACATTCCCCGAGATAACAATAAAAATGATTTAAAAAAAAAAAAAAATGAAAGGAACAGTTTAAAAATAAGATAAAAAAGCAAAAAAATAATAAAGAAAAAAAAAAAAAAAAAAAAAAGCACCCCTGTCGCCCCCTGCTCTTGCGCTAAGGCGAACGCAAGCGGCGGTCTGTCGTCAAACGTAAACAGCAATTGCACCATGCATGTGAGGTATCGCCGCGAAGGTCAGATCGAGGGCAGTAATTTTTGCAGTAGACCTCCTCTGTAGATCTAAAGTGGTAACCTGTAAAGGCTTTTAAAGGCTTTTAAAAATGTATTTATTTTGTTGCCACTGCACGTTTGTGCGCAATTGTAAAGCATGTCATGTTTGGTATCCATGTACTCGGTCTAAGATCATCTTTTTTATTTCATCAAACATTTGGGCAATATAGTGTGTTTTAGTGCATTAAAATTTAAAAAAGTGTGTTTTTTCCCCAAAAAATGCGTTTGAAAAATCGCTGCGCAAATACTGTGTGAAAAAAAAAAATGAAACACCCACCATTTTAATCTGTAGGGCATTTGCTTTAAAAAAATATATAATGTTTGGGGGTTCAAAGTAATTTTCTTGCAAAAAAAAAAAAACTTTTTCATGTAAAAAATAAGTGTCAGAAAGGGCTTTGTCTTCAAGTGGTTAGAAGAGTGGGTGATGTGTGACATAAGCTTCTAAATGTTGTGCATAAAATGCCAGGACAGTTCAAAACCCCCCCAAATGACCCCATTTTGGAAAGTAGACACCCCAAGCTATTTGCTGAGAGGCATGTCGAGTCCATGGAATATTTTATATTGCGACACAAGTTGCGGGAAAGAGACAAATTTTTTTTTTTTTTTTTTTTTTTTTGCACAAAGTTGTCACTAAATGATATATTGCTCAAACATGCCATGGGAATATGTGAAATTACACCCCAAAATACATTCTGCTGCTTCTCCTGAGTACGGGGATACCACATGTGTGAGACTTTTTGGGAGCCTAGCCGTGTACGGGACCCCGAAAACCAAGCACCGCCTTCAGGCTTTCTAAGGGGCGTGAATTTTTGATTTCACTCTTCACTGCCTATCACAGTTTCGGAGGCCATGGAATGCCCAGGTGGCACAAAACCCCCCCAAATGACCCCATTTTGGAAAGTAGACACCCCAAGCTATTTGCTGAGAGGTATAGTGAGTATTTTGCAGACCTCACTTTTTGTCACAAAGTTTTGAAATTTGAAAAAAGAAAAAAAAAAAAAGTTTTTTCTTGTCTTTCTTCATTTTCAAAAACAAATGAGAGCTGCAAAATACTCACCATGCCTCTCAGCAAATAGCTTGGGGTGTCTACTTTCCAAAATGGGGTCATTTGGGGGGGGTTTGTGCCACCTGGGCATTCCATGGCCTCCGAAACGGTGTTAGGCAGTGAAGAGTAAAATCAAAAATTCACGCCCTTAAAAACGCTGAAGGCGGTGATTGGTTTTCGGGGCCCCGTACGCGGCTAGGCTCCCAAAAAGTCCCACACATGTGGTATCCCCATACTCAGGAGAAGCAGCTAAATGTATTTTGGGGTGCAATTCCACATAGGCCCATGGCCTGTGTGAGCAATATATCATTTAGTGACAACTTTGTGCAAAAAAAAAAAAAAAAAAAAAAAAGTGTCACTTTCCCGCAACTTGTGTCAAAATATAAAATATTCCATGGACTCAATATGCCTCTCAGCAAATAGCTTGGGGTGTCTACTTTCCAAAATGGGGTCATTTGGGGGGGGGTTGTGCCACCTGGGCATTCCATGGCCTCCGAAACTGTGATAGGCAGTGAAGAGTGAAATCAAAAAGTTACACCCTTAGAAATCCTGAAGGCGGTGATTGGTTTTCGGGGTCCCATACGCGGCTAGGCTCCCAAAAAGTCCCACACATGTGGTATCCCCGTACTCAGGAGAAGTAGCTGAATATATTTTGGGGTGCAATTCCACATAGGCCCATGGCCTGTGTGAGCAATATATCATTTAGTGACAACTTTTTGTAAATATTTTTTTTTTTTTTTTTTTTTGTCATTATTCAATCACTTGGGACAAAAAAAATAAATATTCAATGGGTTCAACATGCCTATCAGCAATTTCCTTGGGGTGTCTACTTTCCAAAATGGGGTCATTTGGGGGGGTTTTGTACTGCCCTGCCATTTTAGCACCTCAAGAAATGACATAGGCAGTCATAAACTAAAAGCTGTGTAAATTCCAGAAAATGTACCCTAGTTTGTAGACGCTATAACTTTTGCGCAAACCAATAAATATACGCTTATTGACATTTTTTTTACCAAAGACATGTGGCCGAATACATTTTGGCCTAAATGTATGACTAAAATTGAGTTTATTGGATTTTTTTTATAACAAAAAGTAGAAAATATCATTTTTTTTCAAAATTTTCGGTCTTTTTCCGTTTATAGCGCAAAAAATAAAAACTGCAGAAGTGATCAAATACCATCAAAAGAAAGCTCTATTTGTGGGAAGAAAAGGACGCAAATTTCGTTTGGGTACAGCATTGCATAACCGCGCAATTAGCAGTTAAAGCGACGCAGTGCCAAATTGGAAAAAGACCTCTGGTCCTTAGGCAGCATAATGGTCCGGGGCTCAAGTGGTTAAAGGGAAAAAAGACCTCATGGGGAGAAAGAGATCTGTACTCACAGGCCAACTATAGCACTATGCTTGGCTAGCATAGAGGATGATGGGACCCCAAATGGTTGTCTGTTTCGGAGCTGAGGCAAGGAACCCCACCCCAGCCAAGAAAACCTTCACATAGCATGCCCGATTGCTGCAACACATTCCACATGTGTGGGGATGATTACAAGTGTGGTGTTCTGAAAGAAAATGTATGAAAATGCGGAGCCTAGCAGAGCAGACATGCATTGTTAGAGCTCCACACCGCTGAGGAGAGAAGAGAAGGACAAAGCGGAGCCTGCAGGCTCAAAAGGTATCCATTTGAACCTTTTTGCCCCAGGGAACAAACTGTGAAAGTTTGGGCAGGAAATATGGTACTGGGAGGAAACCGTGGCAGAAATAAAAATCACCTCACAAAGAGCTCACAGGCACTCACTGCAGCTGAAGCAGCTCCAGTCACCTCACAAGATACAGCATCAGGGCGCTCTCACAGACAGAAAATGTCACAGCAAGACTCTCCATTTGAGTCAGATACAGAACAAATCCTCTCACAAACTTCTCCACAAGCCTCCTCAGCATCCCCAGTAATATTATTACAATTTGAAAAGATGCTTCATAAGGCTTTAAAACAAACCTCAGACCAAATAACAAACAGCCTAACCAAAGAAATAAGAGAGCTGGGAAACCGCACCGCAGCCTTAGAAATAAAAATGGATGAAATTGAAATTACAACCCAAGAAAATATAACAGAATTGGAACAATTAAAAAAAGAGAATTTAATACTTCAAACTAAGCTCGAAGATTACGAAAATAGAGCCAGACGTTCAAACTTGCGCATAAGGGGAATACCTGAAACTGTGACAGACCTGCAATCTACTATTACTGCTCTATTACAAGAACTAAAGCCAGATATCCCTATTGAACGTTTAGAACTGGACAGAGTACACAGAGCCCTCACAGCCAAAAAGAAAGATGGACCCCCACGTGATATAATCACAAAATTTCATTATTACAGAACGAAAGAACAAATACTAATTGCTACAAGAGAAAAAAAAGAACTTAATTTTCAAGGACACAATTATCAAATTTTTGCTGACCTATCCCAACTTACTATTACTAAAAGACGATCCATGAAACCCCAACTAATGGAACTGCAACGCCACAACATTATGTATCAATGGGGCTTCCCCTTTTCAGTCAGATTTAACTACCAAGGTACAATTTACAGAAGCAGATCAGCAGATGAACTACAACAAACCCTTTTAAAATTAAATCTGACAGAACCCACAAGCAGCAACACTCCCACACGCAGAAGAATGGCATCATCTTCACCTTCAGGCAGCACCCAGAAAATGTCAGAACAAAATGGGAATCATCATTCTCACAAAAGAGGCTGTTATGCCACATCATCCATGGACCAAGAAGATTCAATGGACTGACATCCTAATTCCTGATATCTCTTCATTTATTATACTAAGAGATGGTTCTCTATAAAAAAAAACCTGTATTTATAACTGAATGTAACTGCATTCTGATAGTCACACACTGTGTGGGATCATGTTACATTCCAGTTATATTTCTTATTACTTCTGATTCATATAGCCTTAGAATATATAAGTGAAATAAGGAAATTCTTGTTCAGTTATATATTATCAGGTAATAACAATAGATTTATTACTTTTTAGGACAAATATGTTCAATAATCCAGAAGTAATGGAAGCTTTTTCTTTCTTTTCTTAAAACAAATATATTATTACCTAACTAGTTCCTAGAATTATGTTTTTGTTTATTCTAATCTGAAGCAATACAACCTCAATTTTATGAGTTAACATATCTAAACAGTTACATATGAATAAAATATGTAATTGTTTACTCTAAAAGGGTTAAAATCCCAAAATAATTCAAACTATCTTCATCAATACCAAAGTTATTAACAGTACCTTTCTAACTGAATTATTAAGCCTAGGGCAAGACTAACCATATACAACCACCCTGGAATAAATAATTTCAACAAAAACTATATTCTGCACTCCAATTAATGAAACATCATTTTGATGTCTTTTGACATAGCACTTCTCTCCTGTAAGCGGAAGATCCGTGTACCCCCATTAGCCCTCCTCATTCTCCCAACCATATTATGTGGGAGTGTGACGAAGGCACTTATTCCCCTGAGAGAGATATTTATTCTCTTTCACGGGTAAATTGTGATTACTTGCAAAAAATAATTTATACAATGTATCATCTAATCTCATATGTTTTTTGTTTACTCTTTACTCCAGAATTCACTGGTTTCTTTTCTATCTATTCATCTCTTCAGTCCACACAGGTTGATCTGCGCAGTCAGCTCTGCATAACAAAAAGTAAGTCAAAACTATTTGATCTATTGCCATGGCACCACTGAATATACTTTCCCTGAATGTTCAGGGAATAAATGTCCCTCAAAAAAGGACCAAAGCCTTCCGTACTTTCCATAACAAAAAGGCTCACATAGTATGCCTCCAAGAAACACACTTCACCAAAGATTCTACTCCAAAATATATTTCTCCTTTTTATCAACAAATTTACACGGCTTCTGCCTGTACCAAGTAAAGGGGAACTCTAATTGCATTTCACCGATCCACACCATTCACCTTATCATCAGAAATTAAAGACCCAGAAGGTAGATACCTGATACTCATGGGTTATATAATGGATACAGCAATCACGGTGATTTCCTACTACGCTCCTAACAAACAACCTACACCATTCCTCTCACATATATTACAAGTGATTAATACACACAAAATAGGAACAGTGATAATGTGTGGGGATTCGAACCAGGTCCTCCTCCCATTTCTAGATAAATCACCTTTTACACCATCCAAAATAACCTCTAGATTATCTTTTTCTCAACTTCTTTCCAAATACAATCTGGTAGATTCGTGGAGAGAAAGTAACCCAATGAAAAAGAAATTCACTTATTTCTCGCACCCTCATCAAACCTTCACCAGAATAGATCATATTTTTCTAACAATAGGAATGATACCAGAAATTATTGCATCAGATATAATTCCGATTCCGTGGTCTGACCATAATGCAGTATACACTACTATAGCCTCAGCCATACCAAAAGCGCATGACCCAACGTGGTACTTACCGGACATAATGCTCAAACACCCACTACATCAGATGGCCATTGAACAAGCTTTAAAGGAATACATATCAATTAATAATACAACAGACATCTCCCCAATAACACTGTGGGAAGCTCATAAGCCTGTCTTGCGTGGTACAATACAAAGACAAATGGCACTATTTAAACGGGAACGCAAAAATCTATCAAAAAAACTAGAACTCAATTTTAATGCAGCCTACATATCATTTCAAGATAATCCATCTCAGAGTACAAAATCTCATCTGGAAAAATCTAGATTGGAATACGATCTATTTCTCACTGAGTCAGTTGATAAATCCCTCAAACGCTCCAAACACAATTTCTACATGAATACAAACAAACCAGGTACATATTTGGCTCGGGCATTAAATTCAACTAACAAATCTTTCAAACCAATACGTTTGAAATTATCAAAAAATGTTTACACTTGTAATCCAGTTAAAATAGTCCATAAATCTCACTCACATCTCGCAACTTTATACAAGACAAACAATGAATTTAATCCTACAGAGGCTGAATCCTTCTTCTCAAAAATAACCTTACCTGAGTTATCTCAGAATCAAAAAAGCAGTTTGGATGAGCCTATAACTATAGATGAAGTTGCTAACGCCATAAAAGACCTAAAACTTAACAAAAGACCAGGCCCAGACGGCTACTCGGCTTTATACTATAAAACATTCTCAGAAATACTCTCTCCCATTCTCACTGAAACTTTTAACAAACTTCTAGATGGACATTCTTTTCGGCAAGAAACACTAATGGCAATTGTTTGTATGATCCCAAAACCCCTTTCTGATGATACTTCCTGTGTGAATTATCGGCCTATCTCTCTGTTAAACCTCGATATTAAATTATTAGCAAAAATAATAGCAAAACGCCTCAATAGCATTATAGGAAAATTAATACATAGAGATCAAGTAGGCTTCATGCCAAATAGACAGGCAGGCGATAATATACGCAGGGCAGTGTTATTGGCACATATTGCTAAAAAAACGGAAAATCCCTTTATGTTTTCTATCTCTCGATATTAAGAGGGCATTTGACACAGTATCCTGGCAATATATGCAATATTCATTACAAAAATGGGGTTTTGGACCCCACTTTTTAACATGGATCAAAGCATTATATAATAAACCCAAAGCCTATATAAAATATGCTGGATACAAATCTGAAGCCTTTAATATCGAAAGAGGTACCCGACAGGCAGGGGCGTTGCTAGGTCTGCAAAAGATCTGGGGCTAGAGCCCATAGCAGCAGTCACCGGTCACCAACCGGGGGGGGGGGGGCTGTGGTACACGCCGGTGGTAAGCAAATTTTCGTGGGCAATGGCCGGTGTTGGCCGTGCAATCATTATGGCACCATGGTTGATATGGTGTCAGGGTCACCAAATGTGCATTTCGCTGCATTGGTGGCAGGCTGGCAGCACTGGTCCATTTAGTGAGGGCAAGTGAGCGGTGATGCGGGCGAGCAGTGAGAGATGATGTCATCTCTGCTCGTCCGCCCGCTCACTTCTTTCCTCTCTTTTAGGCTACTTTCACACTGAGGCACTTTACGCTAAATATTGCGCCTGCAAAGCGGCTGTAATGCGCCTCTCCTGTCACTCCAGTGACAGTGTGCTTTCACACTGGGGCGGTGCGCTTGCAGGACGTTAAAAAAAGTTCTGCAAGCAGCATCTTTCGGGTGCTTTAGGAGCGGTGTATACACCGCTCCTAAAGTGCCCCTGCCATTGAAATCAATGGGCAGCACCACCAAAGCACCTGCAAAGCGCTTCGGTAGCAGAGCTTCGCAGGCGCTATTAACCCCTTAATCAGCCACTAGCGGGGGGTTGAAAGCACCCCGCTAGTGGCCGAAAAGCACTGTTTAAACTACGGTAAAACGCCGCTAAAAATAGCGGCGCTTTACCGTCAATGTCCCCCCACCACAGTGTGAAAGTGCCCTTACAGTAGCCTCTGTGTGTGGGACATCTGCTGCAAGGAATGCAGAGAGGGAGTCAGTGTTCTCCTCATGATCAGCGGGCTGTGCTGGCAGTGAAGCCTAGTGCTGCTTTTTGGCTTAGGGCAGCTTAGTGGGTGATGAGGCTGGGGAGACTGCAGCTATCTTACTTCTTTCAGATGAGGAGGAGAGGGAGGCTTCGTCCATGTAAGAGTCTGGGTGACAAAGTCTCTGGGCAGTGGTTGTGGTGAGGCAGGGCGGCCGTTCTCTGCAGAGCCATCTTGGACTGCTGTGTGCTTCATGAATAAATCTGTGAGGCGGCGGGCAGTGGGGTCACTAGGGTTGGTGTCACCTGGTGCGGCAAAACATGGTGTCACTCCCCTCCTGTCTATCCTGTCCAGCGCCCTGCAGGCGCACCTCCAAATGGCCCCTGTAAATTAAAGTATAGGGTGGTATTGGGCAGGCTGGTTTGATATAGGGCAGGTTGGGGTTGTATAGTGCAGGCTGGGGTTGTATAGGGCAGGCTGGATTTGTAAAGGGCAGGCTGGGGTGGTATAGGGCAGTTTGCGGTGGCATGGGTCAGGTTGGGGAGATATAGGGCAGGCTGGGGTGGTATAGGGCAGGTTGAGGTGGTATACGGCAGGCTGGGGTGATATACGGCAGGCTGGGGTGGTATAGGGCAGGCTGGGGTGGTATAGGGCTGGTTGCGGTGGCATAGGGCAGGCTGGGGTGGTATAGGGCAGTTTGCGGTGGTATAGGGCAGGCTGGGGTGGTATAGGGCAGGTTGCGGTGGTATAGGGCTGGCTGGGGTGGTATAGGGCAGTTTGCGGTGGTATAGGGCAGTTTGCAGTGGTATAGGACAGGCTGGGGTGGTATAGGGCAGTTTGTGGTGGTATAGGGCAGGCTGGGGTGGTATAGGGCAGGTTGCAGTGGTATAGGGCTGGTTGCGGTGGCATAGGGCAGGCTGGGGTGGTATAGGGCAGGCTGGGGTGGTGTAGGGCAGGCTGGGGTGGTGTAGGGCAGTTTGCGGTGGTATAGGACAGCCTGGGTTGGTATAGGGCAGGCTGGGGTGGTATAGGGCAGTTTGTGGTGGTATAGGACAGGCTGGGGTGGTATAGGGCAGGCTGGGTGGTATAGGGCAGGCTGGGGTGGTATAGGGCAGGCTGGGGTGGTATAGGGCAGGTTGCGGTGGTATAGGGCTGGCTGGGGTGGTATAGGGCTGGTTGCAGTGGCATAGGGCAGGCTGGGGTGGTATAGGGCAATTTGCGGTGGTATAGGGCAGGCTGGGGTGGTATAGGGCAGGTTGCGGTGGTATAGGGCTGGCTGGGGTGGTATAGGGCAGGTTGCGGTGGTATAGGGCAGGTTGCGGTGGTATAGGACAGGCTGGGGTGGTATAGGGCAGTTTGTGGTGGTATAGGGCAGGCTGGGGTGGTATAGGGCAGGTTGCGGTGGTATAGGGCTGGTTGCGGTGGCATAGGGCAGGCTGGGGTGGTATAGGGCAGGCTGGGGTGGTATAGGGCAGGTTGCGGTGGTATAGGGCAGGTTGGGGTGATGTAGGGCAGGCTGGAGTGGCATAGGGCAAGTTGCGGTGGCATAGGGAAGGCTGGGGTGACATAGGGCAGGTTGCGGTGGCATAGGGTAGGTTGCGGTGGCATAGGGCAGGTTGCAGTGGCATAGAGCAGGCTGGGGTGGCATAGGGGAGGTTGCAGTGGCATATAGCAGGCTGGGGTGGCATAGGGCAGGCTGGGGTGGTATAGGGCAGGTTGCGGTGGTATAGGGCTGGCTGGGGTGGTATAGGGCTGGTTGCGGTGGCATAGGGCAGGCTGGGGTGGTATAGGGCAGTTTGCGGTGGTATAGGGCAGGCTGGGGTGGTATAGGGCAGGTTGCGGTGGTATAGGGCAGTTTGCGGTGGTATAGGACAGGCTGGGGTGGTATAGGGCCATTTGTGGTGGTATAGGGCAGGCTGGGGTGGTATAGGGCAGGTTGCGGTGGTGTAGGGCTGGTTGCGGTGGCATAGGGCAGGCTGGGGTGGTATAGGGCAGTTTGCGGTGGTATAGGGCAGGCTGGGGTGGTATAGAGCAGGTTGCGGTGGTATAGGGCAGGTTGGGGTGATGTAGGGCAGGCTGGAGTGGCATAGGGCAAGTTGCGGTGGCATAGGGAAGGCTGGGGTGACATAGGGCAGGTTGCGGTGGCATAGGGTAGGTTGAGGTGGCATAGGGCAGGTTGCAGTGGCATTGAGCAGGCTGGGGTGGCATAGGGCAAGTTGCAGTGGCAAAGGGGAGGTTGCGGTGGCATAGGGCAGGTTGCGGTGGTAAAGGGAAGGCTGGGGTGGTATGGTGCCAGGTTAGGACTCCAAGTAGTGACATGTGCAGTGGTGCAGTAACTTACAGCATGCCTGGAGCTAAAGACGCTCTGGACTGCTGTGTCCTTGTCTCTTTCTCCTTCAGCTGTGGGATCAGCCAGTGAGTGAAGGAGTCTGTGGGAGGAGTGGAGGAGGCAGCCACACCCCCAGCTCCTCCCACCAACTCCGGCTGCCTCCGGAGACATTGGAGATCCCCGAGGCCGAGGGACAGCTTAAGACGGGGGAGTGCTACAGGCAGCCTCCCCCGCACGGCTTGGTACTCTGCTCACACCACTCCGCTGCGGCTCTGCAAGCAGAAGTACAGTGTGTACTACACACTGTGTAGCGGTGGGTGGCGGCCCCGGTGTCACCCGGTGCAGCCCGCCCCCCACCCCCATAGCAACTCTGGCCGGGACACGATGTCTGCAATCGCCGCTGTGATCTGCTGGTTTGCAGGGATCTCCTCCTCCCTGGGACAGACAGGCTGAGTGGCAGAGAGCCGGGTTTTTCACCCTGTGAATCGGATCACACAGCCATACTGCTCGGCGGCAAGGACACACCCCCGCTTCTCTCCTCATACGCCTCTCATGCAGTCCGCCCGCCGCAGCCCGAGTCTCTGCAGCAAGAGACTCGGGGCTATGGGACCCAGATTCGGGGCTATAGCCCCAATAGCCACCCCCTGGCGACGCCTCTGCCGACAGGGTTGCCCATTATCTCCCTTATTATTTGCCCTTATACTCGAACCCATGGCCCAATACATCAGAACAAACCAAACTATAACTGGCATTGAAGTAGGAGGTATTACACACAAATTATGTATATTTGCAGACGATATATTACTTTTTCTATCATCACCACAGGTCTCTGGTCCTAACTTAATACCAGCTCTTGATGGATTTGCAGCCCTATCCGGCCTTATGATTAATCCTAAGAAATGCCTAGTGCTTAATATTTCACTCACAAACATGGAATTGATCCCGGCTAGGGCTGCACTCCCATTCACATGGGCAGAAAAATCAATCCCGTATCTTGGAATTCATTTAACAGCATCTCATTCTGACTTATTCTCAACCAATTATCCTCCTGTATTAAGACAGATCACAAATCTAATAAAACAATGGTCGCAACTTCCTTTATCCTGGATAGGGAAGATTAATGCAATCAAAATGACTATTCTACCCAAATTGCTTTATCTATTCAGAGTCCTCCCTATTCCAATTCCCTCCTATTTTTTGAGAATAGTACAAAAAAGAGCAACTTCGTTTATATGGGGCTCTTCTAAACCACGTATACCTATACACACACTACATCTTCCCAAAAATAAAGGAGGCCTGGGATACCCTAATTTTACTAACTACTACAGAGCAGCACATTTGGCCAGTCTGTCCAAATACCATGCAAAACAGGAAATCCCATTATGGGTATTTATAGAGGCTTCAGAAAATGACCCTCTATTAATATCAAATTTATTATGGCTTGATCCTAAAGACCGCTTTAAAATTCATAATCCCATAACTAAACACTTCTTATCTCTCTGGGATAAACTAAAAACCAAATATCAGTTACAATCTCCACACAATCCTCTCCTTTCTTTTATCAGAAATCCGGCCTTTTATCCGGCATGGATCTACCCAAATTCTTTTAAAGCTTGGACAACATCAGGCATTCAGACACTAAATGACTTCATAGCATCTAAATCATTCCTTTCATTCCCATCGCTTAGAGAAAAATATGATCTACCAAACTCTGAGATATTTAGATATCTCCAAATCAAAAATTTCTATACACCATTCCTAAAGGGGGATACACCATTATCCCAATTATCCATTTTTGAATCAATCTGTACAAAAGATCCATTTGCTAAAGGTACAATTTCATCACTTTATAATCAATTATATGGAGTAGCAAATCTTAATAGACCCTCTTACGTTCAGAGGTGGGAGGAGGACCTGGGACGAACTTTAGAAGACACGGACTGGTCTAACATATGGCTCACATCTAAGTCATCTTCACCCAACATCTTAGCACTGGAGACAAATTATAAAGTCCTAACTCGCTGGTACCTTGTACCCGCTAGAGTGGCAAAATATTCACCTAATACCTCAGCTCTTTGTTTTCGAGGATGCCCAGAAATAGGCACATATTTACACATATGGTGGACGTGCCCAGTAATCCAAACCTTCTGGAAGGAAGTCTTCGTGATTGCATCTAAAATATTTAAAAAAATAATACAACCAGATCCATATTTAACTTTACTTAATCTAAAACCGGAATGGTTAACACTCTCTCAATTCAAACTTATGATCCAACTAATAACGGCTGCAAAACAAACAGTTGCCAAGGCATGGAAATCTCCTACATTGGTACTAGCAGAAACAATTCACAGAATGAATAATACAATGTCCCATGCTAAGATGGTAGCCATCGATCAAAATCAAATTCCAAAATTTGAAAAACTTTGGCATCCTTGGATAAAACAACAGTTCCTGTCAAACTTCAATGACTCTGTCCTGTTGCCATGGTAACAGATTAAATGACTTACAGAGACACCCATTCTAAGGCTTCAAAGAGAACTAAAAAGAATAATAAAATGACGAGCGGGACAACCTTGTGGACCATACCTCTACCTTTCAACCTTTTTTCTTCTTTCTCTTTCCTTTTCTCCACCTTACGATTAAAGCTCATTATCAGAATTTATTTGACCTATATACACTCTACTTGTAAACAATATGTATAGTAGGTATAAATCATTTAAATACCTACAAAAGTAACTAAGGAAATGATATATATCTTTAATTTAGGTTTACGTGAACCCAATGTTTAATATTTGAAATTTCATGATATTTACGTATATAAACCCTACTGTAAAACAATGAGCTTACTTTATAGATCCTTGTAAACTTACTTTATGTATCTTTATAACATTGTATACTCAATAAACTTCTTTTGACAAGGGAAAAAAAAAAAAAAAAAGAAAATGTATGAAAATGAGAAAAATCTGTGTAAAAACAGTGAAAAAAAGTGAGAAAATGTGAAAAGTGAAAAAACATGAGTGTCTGAGAGAAAAAATAAATCAATAAAAATAATTAATATGTGTATATTGTAATGAGTGTTGTGTATGTATAAAAAATACACACATACACCATGGTGAGTGGGTACATTGCATGAATCTAAAGAAAAGGGGAAAGGGCTGAAAAAAGGAGAAAATGTGCATAACTTACGTGTGTCTGTAGCCAGTAAATAGGCTTTGTGTGTTACCTCCCTGGTGTCAAACACAAAGTGAAATAGTAGGCAATCAAGCTCACCTGTTTAACCACTTAAGGACCAGCCTCGTTTTGGATTTTAGGTGTTTACATGTTTAAAACAGGTTTTTCTGCTAGAAAATTACTTAGAACCCCCAAACATTATATATGGTTTTTCTTCTAACACCCTAGAGAATACAATGGCGGTCATTGCAATACTTTTTTTTGCACCGTATTTGCGCAGCGGTCTTATAAGCGCACTTTTTTTGGAAAAAATTAACTTTTTTGAATAAAAAAATAAAACAACAGTAAAGTTATCCCAATTTTTTTTAATATTGTGAAATATAACGTTACGCCAAGTAAATTGATACCCAACATGTCATGCTTGAAAATTGCGCCCGCTCGTGGAATGGCGTCAAACTTTTACCCTCAAAAATCTCCATAGGCGACGTTTAAAAAATTCTACAGGTTGCATATTTTGCACTACAGAGGAGTTCTAGGGCTAGAATTATTGCTCTCGCTCTACCGGTCGCTGTGATACCTCACATGTGTGGTTTGACCACCGTTTTCATATGCGGGCGCTACTCGCGTATGCGTTCACTTCTGCGCGCGAGCTCGTCGGGACAGGGGGGTTTTAAAAATTTTTTTTTTTATTTTTATTATTTATTTTAAAATATTTTATTTATTTTTACACTGTTTAAAAAAAAAAAAAAAATTGTGTCACTTTTATTCCTATTACAAGGAATGTAAACATCCCTTGTAATAGAAAAAAGCATGGCAGGACCTCTTAAATATGAGATCTGGGGTCAAAAAGACCTCAGATCTCATATTTACACTAAAATGCAATAAAAAAAAAAAAAAAAGTCATTTAGAAAAATGACATTTGAAAAAATATGCCTTTAAGAGGCGTGGACGGAAGTGACGTTTTGACGTCGCTTCCGCCCAGCAGTATCTTGGAGACGAGTGAGCGCCATCTTGGCCTCACTCATCTCCTGACACACAACGGCAGAGGACGCGATCGCCTCCGCCGCTACCGACGGCTCCGGTAAGCGGCGGAGGGCACCGGATCGCGGCGGGAGGGGGGGGGCCCCTCTCCCGCCACCGATAAAAGTGATCTCGCGGCGAATCCGCCGCAGGGACCACTTTTATCTGAAAGCCGGCCGCCGCACGAAAACGGGGATACCGGGGTTATGGCAGCTAGCTGCTACCATAACAACAATATCTCCGTTCAAACTTAGGACGTATATAGTTGTGCGGCGGTCGGGAAGTGGTTAAGTAATCCAGGTGTGGGGCGGGTCCCCGACCAATGTCATGCACACCATCGAATGAGAGTAGGAGTTGGCAGTGAGATCCACCACCGTCACAGGCGCCAAAGTGGAGCCACGCCAAACCCCATCTTCAACGTGAGAGGGACCAAGGACGTCCCTGTATTGCGGCATCAAAAAACGCCACATACAGGTAGTAACATGACGCCGATGCGCAGGAGGGCCCCCCCACCAATATCTCAAAGGAGACTCAGGAGGGAAGCACTGCTGCGCATCGCAGCTACAGAATCAAGACAAGAAAAGGGGGCCCCCATCCCCGATCCAAGCCAGCCTCAGTGTGAATGGAGTCATATAAAACAACAGAGGCCCAGTAGAGAAACATTTTTGGTATAAATAAATTGTCATTCGAAAAATTGGGCATGGTATCAAATAGTATATCTAATACAGACATTGCATATGTCATTGTTTTGTATAAGTTTAATTAATCAAATGCAGATATACTTATAGTACAGTGTCAGGTATACCGCCAGGTGCCATAGCATTGTAGATGTCTCGAGTATGTGGACCCTAAATGAGGTGCACTAACAACCAAGACAGACCTCACACATGGATGGCAGGGGAACACTGCCAATCCAAAAAATCAATTGCCTCCATCCCTGTTGCATATAGCCAAGAGGGGGGATTTGGGACTTTAAATGAGGCACAATGTTTGTGCCTCCAACCCGGGTTCAAGTACATATGAAAAAGGGGAATGTGGAGGGCGCATGCGCAAGGCTCAACATGGAGGACGCTTCCTCGTAGAGCTCCGCACTCCCGCTGCAGACACGGGACCGCATAGTGCGCCTTGACCGCTCAGCCTACCCGAATCACCGGCGATCACCACCCGCCACCGAGGCAAAACTAAGACCAAACTGATCAAGGAGGCCCTGGCCCGCGCCTCCTCCAAGATGGCGGCGAAAGCCCTCGCCAAACAACACGTTGCATCCCCAAGCTAGATCAGGACAGGCAGATAGTGAGGAAGAAGATGAGACAGACCCTATCTACACCGCAATCAGGTATGTCTCAGCCAGACTTTTTAAAACACATGGAGAAGATGTTAAATAAAGCCCTGAAAGCTACATCTGATCAAATCACAAACAGACTGTCACGAGAGATAAGGGAGCTGGGTCAGCATACTGCAGACCTGGAAACCAGAGTGGATGATATAGAGCTTACTATTCAGGAACATGCTCAGGAGGAGGTAACACTATGTGAGGAAAATGCTACACTACTCTCACGTTTGGAAGATGCTGAGAACCGCTCCCGCAGGTCTAATTTACGTCTCCGGGGCATCCCTGAAGTGGTTAATGACCTACAATCCTTTACCACGGCCCTCTTTGAAGAACTTTCCCCCTCCGTTCCCAATGAACGCCTAGAATTTGATAGGATTCACAGGGCACTTACTCGCCGCCAGCCAGATGGCCCTCCACGGGATATAATAATTAAGTTACACTTTTTCCGTACCAAAGAACAACTGCTCGCAGCTGCCCGGAACAAGGACACTCTCCTGTTTCAAGGCCACACCTATTAACTTTTTCTGATTTGGCACCCCTCACAATTGCTAAACGGCGGGCCATGAAACCTCAACTACAAATCTTGATAAAGCACCAGATAAAATACACCTGGCGTTTTTTCCTTTCTCCCTCCAATTTACGTTCCAGGGGCAGCAACACTCCTCCACTTCTCCAGAATCGATACAACATCTTCTGGAATCTCTTCACTTGACGCCCCCTGCTCAACAATGCGAGACTTCGCTACCCCGTACCCTGGCTCGCTCAGCCGCATACCCATACACCACCACTCCAAAGCGGAACCAACCAGGCCCTTCCTCAATTCGAAAAGGATTGCCAAGCAAGCCTTTTTGATCCGAAATCACATACATCCCGCTGAACATGCCCTGATCATTTATTAGTCTTCCTTAACACCATCTGTGAATTTTGGTTATACAATTAATACCACACTAAATTGCGATATTTGTGGATCTTCTCCTAACCAAGTCACAGGGGTTTGAACTGCAGTAAGAACTCCCACTGTTGTGGGGTATGTCTTATGCAAATCCCTCCAATTTTACATTGGGGTACATAGGTTTTGGACACATCCCTTTTGTTTTGTTTGGTTATAATTTGTTTTTCTTTTTTTTTTTTTTTTTTTGGTTAACACATGTCTTTAAATTGAGCACTAATACTCTGATGCTTACAGACCCCAAATGCCATATCCCCCCCCCCCCTTATTTTGTTTTCCTTTGATCATATGAGCACTAGCTATAGTACCTGTAAGGTTAATGATGTGATGTTCCTTTTTTTAGAATGTTACACCCCCCTCTGTGATTCCCATTTCAGTTGTGCCAATTGCCTCTCCCTTCCCCTCCCACTCCTTTCCCTACTTTTCTCCCTCCTCCTCCCCTCTCCCTTCCCCCCTTCCCCCTTTCTTCCCCTTCCTAACCCTCCTACGTCTTCCTGACCCTCCCTTCTCTTTCCCATTCGGATCTTCTTCTCCATTTCCCCCCACCATCTTTCTTATGTTTCCATTCTACTTCAAATAATTGGCACTATGTTTCTCCCACAGCTGGGGGCTACCACTTATTTGTCTTATATGAATATAATGATAAGGCATCAATACAAAATGTTAATTTAGTTTGAGCATTGTAATATGTTATATTTTCCTGGTCTGCAGCGGGGAGCTGTCACTGCTCCCCCCCTCTTATGGTGCACACACTCCCTGGCCAGCTGACTGGTTGGGAAGTTGGTGCACTATTTGGTTGGGCTTCAATGTCCAATTTACCAGTCGCTACTGTACCTACCTACCTTCCCTGCAAAACCCTTGCTCTGTCCCTTGACACTTCTTTTTATTTTTTCCCCCTTCTTTCCCTCCACTTCCTTCTTTATTTCTCACTAGGTCGGTTGGGTCGTATGATCTTCTTAGAACTACTTCATATCTCCTCACCCAGAGTCCTTAAATGGCCCCCCTGAATATACTCTCCCTTAATGTTAAGGGACTTAACTCACCTAATAAAAGGTTTAAGGCCTTTTGCACCTTTGCATCCCTCAAGGCCAATATAGTGGCCCTACAAGAAAATCACTTTTCAACCCAAACAACCCCGAAATATTTCAGTTCCAAATACCCCCAAGTGTTCACCGCCTCTGCTGCCACTAAGCAACGTGGTGTCCTTATTGCATTCCACCATAGCCTACCGTTCACTCTAACAAATGAAATTAAAGATCCTGAAGGTCGTTACATTATTTTAGTTGGACACTTACAAGATGTGATGACCACTATAGTCTCATATTATGCCCCCAACAATAATCCTAATCCCTTCTTTACCCACCTCCTGCAGGTAATACGGTCGCACTGCAAAGGCGCTCTTTTCATGTGCGGCGATTCTAATTTAGTACTGCACCCACATCTTGATAAGTCTCCCTACGCCCCTGAACAATATTCTCCCTCTATACAATTTCGTAAGCTATTTCAACAGGCCTCCCTATTAGATACCTGGAGAGAATGTAATCCCTCTAGGAAAAAACTTCACCTTTTATTCATACCCACATAAATCCTTCTCTAGGATTGACCACATTTTTATACCAATATCATCTTCACCAACCCTACTCCATTCATGCATTCACCCAATAACTTGGTCGGACCACTGTGCAGTGATCACAACAGTCTCTTCCTTGATCCCGCAATCTAGAGACCGCACTTGGTGCATAAATGAAGCATATTTAACTAACCAGTCATTTTGTTTTGACATACAACTTGCCCTTAAAGAATGCATTCAACATAACTCCACACCTGACATCTCACCTGTCCTCTTATGGGAGGCACACAAACCCGTGATCAGAGGGACCTGCATCTCTGTATCTACTCACCTCAAAAGAGATAAAAAACTTAGAGCCCAGCAACTGGAGATGGACTTCCACCGCCTCTTCCTCCAATTTCAACCCTCCCCAACTGAACCCCACAGAATCTTACTAGAAAAGACAAAAACAGAATTGGACCTGCTCTTGGCAGAATCTGTGGAGAAAGCCATTTGTAGATCCAATCATACAATTTATACTAAACCCAACAAACCTGATACTTTTCTAGCACTAAGACTTTGCCGTCCGGAAAGGGTGCATAACCCCATCAGACTCAAATTGGCCAAGGATAATCACACGAGAAATCCTGTGAAGGTGCTCTCTGAATTTCGTAGAAGGTTAGCTGAACTATACACTTCAACAAACACCTTCTCGGTGAAACAAGCCAAAACTCTATTCCGGAATATTTCTATTCCTAAACTATCAGAGGCCAATCGAGAATCAATGGAATGCCCCGTTACGTCCGAAGAGGTTCTTCTTGCTATAAAAACCCTTAAACCGCATAAACGACCAGGCCCCGATGGACTCTCCAGCTCTTACTTTAAAAAATTTGCTTCTATCCTGGTTTCCCTTCTCACCAACACCTTTAATGCCCTCCTTAAACAACATACCTTTGGTCGAGACACGTTGACAGCCATCATCTCCATGATACCCAAGCCCAACACGGATAATTCCCTTTGGTCTAATTACAGGCCCATTTCTTTACTCAACTTGGACATAAAGATCCTGGCCAAGATTATGGCGTTACGCCTTAACCCAATTATAGGTGGTCTCATACACAAAGACCAAGTTGGCTTCATACCACGACATCAAGCCAGCGATAACATCCGTCACGTTATCCTACTTCAACATCTAGCTCGAACACGGAAAATCCCCATGCATCTCCTTTCTCTCGATATACGTAAGGCATTTGACACGGTCTCTTGGCCTTACCTACACTTTATATTACGACGCTGGGGATTTGGCCCCAACTTCCTGCAATGGATAAACTCCCTCTACAACCAACCGCAGGCCTACGTCAAATACTCAGGATTTCGATCGTACTGTTTCCAAATACAACGTGGTACGAGACAGGGTTGCCCCCTCTCTGCCCTAGTGTTTGCACTAGCAATTGAACCACTAGCGGCCCTGCTTAGGGAAAATCCAAATATTAAAGGCCTAGACATAGCCTCTACATCCCATAAACTGTGCTTATTTGCCGACGATGCACTGTTATTTGTCACCTCACCACGCACTACTCTCCCAAATCTTTTAGGTTTATAAAATTTTATTGGATTTTGTAAGTATGACAAGATACAATTATACATCAGACATGTCAAGAAAACTGTATACAAATGATACAACGGCATGTTTCTGCAAGGTAACATCTTATACACTAGAGAAACATCAAACAATAGATGTACTTGATATTTCCTGAAATCAAATAGTGAAATACCTGAGTCACCTCTGGCCCTAGTGTTTGAGCCTAGAATCTCAATCCATTTCCACTACCAGCACCCCTATATGGGATCACACTGTGCTGGAGAGAGGAATGGGTTCCTTCTTCTAAAGGCCCCATGGCGGAGAGATGCAATAAAAAAAACAAAAAACAAAAGAACCTCGGTAACAAGAAATAACAAGCTAAACGGATAACATTCAATACTGGTAGTATAAGTCACTCTGGCGATGACGCTGCTTAGTTAAGAAGACTAAAGATAAGACTGGTTTTATTCGCAGGGACACACTACTTAGTGTAAATTTCTGCTAATGTCCCTTCCAGTGGAATCCAACTAAAGGGGCTAGTCTCAGTTTTACCTTCCAGAGGTGAAGGAAAGATGGGTTGGGCAAAGAAAGAAGAGTAAGGAGAAGAGAAGTAAATCATTGCTATAGAGGATAGAAAAGAGAAGGGTTTGCTGTCTGCTAGGCAGCCCCACACCTGTTGGGAGACTATTTCTAAGGTTTTGGAGGATCCCCTATTCCTATATATTTGGACCATGGTTCCCAAGTCTTCTCAAACGGAGCTGAGGTGTCTAGTAAAGAGCTTACTAATTTCTCCTGGGCCATTATCCATGACACTTTTCCTTTTGCCGCTATGAGAGAAACAGAGGGCTTCTTCCATGCTTTAGCTAGGGTGATTTTGGCTCCCAGTAGAATAAAAAATACTAATTTTTGTGATGATTTTGAGATCCCTGAAATGGGTTGGTTAAGAAGAGCTGTTAGAGGAGACTTGGGAATGGTCTTGCCTGTTACTTTGGATATGGTGTAAAATATTTTTTGCCAAAAGTTCCTGATTTTAGGGCATTCCCACCATACATGCATCATGGAACCTTTCATTTGACATCCGCGGAAGCAGAGTGGGGAGACCGAGGGAAGCATCAGAGAAAGCCGGGAGGGGGTTAAGTACCATGTGGTGCGGAGACCATTGTTTGAGATCGTATTCTAATTTTTTGTATATAGGAGGATAATTTGCTTGATATAGCTGTTCGAATTTAGGAGTGAGATTGACACCAAGGTATCCTATGCAGGACTCGCTCCACGAGAAGCGGAATGAGTCCTGCAGCCGAGACACCAGAGATGACGGGAGGGACACATTGAGTTCCTGGGACTTGGAGTAGTTAACACATAATCCTGAGATCTGTGCAAAGTCTTCTAGAAGCTTACATAAAACCGGGAGTGAGGTTACTGGTGACGTGAGGTAAAGAATGAGGTCATCAGCGAACAAGCCGCATTTATGTATTGTGGGCCCGCAGCGTACCCCTGCTATATCAGGATTAGTGCGGATAGCAATTGCTAATGATTCAATTGCTATCACAAAAATCAGTGGCGATAACGGGCAGCCCTGGCGGGTCCCTCTTGCTATTTTGATAGGTTCAGAGAGTTGTCCTTGTAGTTTAATTCTAGCTTCTGGGCTAGAGTATAGGGAATGAAGTAACCCTGAAAAACGTGGACCAAAGCCCCATTGTTGTATAATTGAGAACAGGTAGGACCAAGAGACAGAGTCGAACGCTTTTTGTAGGTCTAGGGACAATAACATTCCCTTTTGATCCCCACCGCCATCCCAGCCAGATTGTAGGAGAGAGACCACATCCACCGTTCTTCTGATTTGGTCAGGACCTTGCCTTCCAGGGATGAACCCTACTTGGTCCTTATGAATATGGGATCCAATAAAGGAGGCCAAACGGCCTGCCATAATTTTAGTCATTATTTTCAGATCGTTATTGATCAGGGATATGGGTCTATAGTTGGATACTTCTCCCTGGTCTTTGTCTGGCTTTGGTATTACGGTTATGAAAGCAGCGTTCATTTGTGGGTCCAGAGGGTCTCCCTTGGTTTTGAAGTTAATGAATTTAGCAAGATAAGGCGCTATGGTGTTTGCAAAAGTCTTATAGTATGGTACGGAGAAGCCGGACCCGGTGCTGAGCGCCTCTTTAGGTTTTTGATTACCATTAGGACTTCTGCGGTGGAAACTGGAGCTTCGAGTCTGTCTCTGTTCCGCCGAAAGAGTGGGAATCGGTAGATTATCTAGGAATTTAGTCAAAGATTGGGGACTATTTGCCTTATGTTCGCTATACAGATCTGCGTAGAAGCCATGGAAAGCTTCCATAACTTTCAGAGGGTTTGTTGTGTGGGGTTGGCCCGCTATTTTAATTTTAGGGAAGGTATAAGAACGAGGGCGCGGTGTGAGACAGGACGCCAAGAGAGACCCAGCTCTATCCTTCTGATAGTAGTATTTCGCTCCTAGCCATGATAAGCTTTTTTCAGCCTTAGCTGTAAGAGCTAAGTTTAGTTCTAGGCGCGCCGCATCCAGTCGGGATACGGGTACTAACGCAGGGTTTCTCTTGTGTTCCGAACACAATTTTTGAAAATTCTTTTCTAGGTTGTCTATGTCTATCCTGTGTTCTTTTTTAATTATGGAGGCTATTTGTATTAATTTCCCTCTTATTGTGGCCTTATGAGCTGCCCATAAGGTTTCTGCGGAGACATCTGCAGTGTCATTTAGATTGAAATATTCAGTAATGGCCTTTTCAATTTCTACCTTCCAGGCGGGGTCAGAAAGAATGTTTTCTTTTAGCCTCCAGAGGTTGTGTTTGGGGTGTGGGGTTTGGTTATTTATCAGGACACTTAACAGGGAGTGATCTGACCAAACCGTGTCAGTAATTTGTGATCTTTGGGCTGCCGGGATCAAGTTATTCGAAACTAGCAGATGGTCTAGACGGGCATAGGATTGGTGGGCGTGGGAAAAGTGAGTATAATCTTTTTTGGTGGGATTCAACTCCCTCCAAATGTCTGTGAGTCCTTGTGAATATATCAACTTAGCTATTTTCGAACTGGTTTTAGTTGGGTGGATGTTTTGGGCATTGGGAGGTTTGGATCTATCTAGACCTTGGTCAAAGGCTACGTTAGAGTCTCCACCAAAAATTATGGAGCCTTCTAGCATTGGTCCAAGCGTCTTAAACATATTGCTAAAAAATTTTTGTTGTCCTGTGTTAGGGGCATAGTAAGATACCAGGGAATATAGTCTGCCCTCTACGGAGCCCTTCACTAGGATATACCTCCCCTCTGGGTCTCGCTGTACCTTTATGTAGTGTGAATCTGCAATTTTTAGAGAAAAGGATAGCAACTCCTCTGGTCTTATCTTCCGCATTAGCTAAATAAAATAATGGGAACTGAGCGTGGATGAAGTTAGGTTTGTACCGGATCGGGAAGTGAGTTTCTTGGAGAAACAAAAGATCAATCTTGCGAGATTTCATAAAATCGAGTACTTTCCTTCGTTTAGAAGGTGAATTTAGCCCCTGGGTGTTATGTGTGGCCACCCTTAACAGGGAGGTCAATTTATCAGTGACAGCCATGGAGCAGAAGCAGAGGTCTTGCCCCCCATCCATCAGCGCTTAGGTGGTCCAGACAGAGAATGGGAACCGTAGTTAGAACCGCTAACACATCTCTTCGCGTTTTACTGAGGGAATGGGTATTGCCCAGCAGACAGCCAACTACAAGAGAGTAAATTGTTAGAGAGGAAAACAGAGTAGAGAAAAGAGGGGGAGGGGAAGGAGGGTAAATCAAGTCCTCGTGGAACTTGAGTGAGCAGTGACGGCAACAGAGCACATCACTCCTCAATGTAGAGGAAGTGTCCGAACCCTGCGAGCAGAGAGGACTCCTAACCCAGGGAACCGGCATCACCTAGTCCCTGGGTTTGGTGGAGGTGCAGCCTAACTGCCGCGACCTCGGCGCACCTTATTGAAATAAAGAACAACAAAACTACTAATCGGAACTCGTCCGAACTGGGTATCCGAAGGGGGCCCCGCCAACCCTCTGCCCCACCTCCCTCCCCCCCTGCCCAGGACACGGTTCCGAGAGGGGGGGAGGATTTCCTGGGCCACAGCCCAGGTAAAACAGAACTCTTCCTGCGACTAAAGCACTGCATGGGGAAGTGTCGTGGTGTATTACTGTACTGCACTATGCCATGGATAACTGGATCCTATATCAGTGTAGAGGGTAAGAGCCTAACATTGAAGTAATATTTGAATACCACATGTAGATCGTGTTGGCTCACAGTGAAATACATAAAACTGATCAAGGCCCAATAGGGGTACCCCTATGGGGCGTCACTGGATTAGAGTGTAGTACATAATACCAACTTACTAAGAGAAAATAAAGAGAGAAAGAGAAGGAGAAGAAAGGGGGGACAGAAAGTCCCTTCCCCCTCCCCCCCCCAAACTAAAAGAAAATATCTAAAGCTGGCCACATAGTGTTGAGATTGTTAAACACACCAGTTTTTCCCCGGATATCGGGGGAGAAATGACAGGGGTTACATCCTACTCCTTCCCCCAGAGCCCTAAATGCGCTCCGAGGAGAGATACCTCAATAAATGCAAAAAAAAAAAAAATTTTTAAAAAGTCAATCGAGCTCATGTGGGAGCAAAAAGGAAAAATGAGACAAGGGACAGTCAGTCAGACAGCTTCTTGACTCGCGGTCTCATGGAGGTCTGGCTTCTTTGGAGCGTTTGTATTTAGGTTTTTCCCACATGGGCTGCAAGGGGCTTGCTGGTGAGGGGCGTTTGTAGGACCCCACAGATGAATTGTTGAAGTCCATAGCTGACTCTTGAGAGATGAGACGGAGGTCTAACAGGATCCGTTCTCCTTCTGGGAGGCTGCGGAAAGAATGGGTTTTGCCTCTGTAATCAAACTTGAGCGCAAATGGAAAGGCCCATTTATATTTAATTTCGTGTTGCGCCAACACCGAGAGTAGGGGTTTCAGTGCCCTCTTTTTTTGTATTGTGTTAGGTGAGATGTCTGCAAAGACTTGTATGGCATGTCCTCTGCACGTGAGGGGCTGTTGGTATCTACACTTTTTCATCACCTCTTCCTTAACCGAGAAGTAATGTAGCTTGACCCCGATATCTCTGGGAAGGCCATCTTTCCTCGGGGGTCCTAATGTCCTGTGTGCGCGGTCAATTTCTAACTTATGTGAAGGAATATCAGGGATAAGTTGCTTAATGAAGTCTTGAACCACCGTCGTGGAGTCAGTTATAGATTCTGGGAGTCCTCTAATTCTAAAGTTTTCCCTTCTGGACCTGTTTTCAAGGTCATCGATGCGTGAGAGAGCAATGTCCAGTTGATCCTGTAGGACCTGTATGTGATTAGAGTTCTGTCTGGTTTTAGATATGGTCTGGTCAAGTTTGTCTTCAATTGCCTCCATTTTGGATCCCAGAGCCTGGAAGTCCTCCCTAATATCGCCAGTTATTTTGGCCGCAGTTTGAGCCAGACCCTTATCCAGCAAGGCTGATAACTGGGAGAAGAGGTCAGGGGCTGAGAGGATGGTGTAGGCTGGAGCGAGCGTCAGCTCAGGCCCTGTTGAAATGTGGGGGGAGGGAGGCTGTGAGGGGGGTGTCACGGGCTGTTCCGTAATGGGCTCTGAGTGGACCGTGGACTGTGCCATAAGTTGAGGGGTACTCACTGGGGTCCCAGAAGGGAGAGAGCGGGTCACTGCAGCATAGGATAGCTTGTCTCCTGGGCTCTCTGCAGCAGTCTGTGTACCTTGCAGCATGGCGCCCACCATCTTGGATTCGGCCCGCTCCGCCGAGGCTCTGAACAGCGGTTCAAGGTCCCTCCTGGACGATCCAACAGGCATGTACTTGTCCCCCAGCACTTCCTACCAACTGTAAGGTCCCGGTTCCCCTGCTATGTGCGCTGGGTGGTCAGGGCAGTACGGAGCTCCGGGCTTAAGCGGCCATCTTGGAGGAGTCCGCGCATGCGCCTTACTCTCCCAAATCTTATCCAACTCTTAGAAAAATTTGCTCTGATATCAGGCCTGGAAGTTAACCAGTCCAAATCTAAGGCTCTCAACGTGTCTCTCCCACAATCAGAACTCGAACACATACAAGAATTCTTCCCCTTCACCTGGTCTATATCCTCGATAGCCTATCTTGGTATCAAATTAACTAGCGATCCAGCCCATCTATTTCGAGCCAACGACCTTCCTATGTTAAAACATTTAACAGCCTTACTAGAATCATGGAGACCGTTATGTATCTCATGGCTCGGTCGGATTGCGGCCGTAAAGATGTCTCTGCTTCCAAAACTTCTCTATTTATATAGAGTCCTCACAATCCCTATTCCTTCTTACTTCCACCGAATTATTCAGACGCGAGTGTCCAAATATATATGGGGCCCCACTAGACCTAGGGTGTCTAGGGCCATACTACTTCATAGTAAGCTCAATGGGGGGTTGGGGCTACCTAACTTTCTGAGATACTATCACGCGGCCCAGCTAGCCCAGATCACCCTCTTTCATGCAAAAACTGAAATACCACTATGGGTTAGTCTGGAAGCTATTGACCTTTACCCCCTCACTGTGTCTAATCTATTATGGTTACCCCCCTCAACCTGTGGTCCAATAAGTAACCTCATTACTGGGCACTCGCTTAAGTTATGGAATAAACTTTGAGGCCCGTTTAAACTCATATCAGCTCACTCCCTGTTACTTTCTTTTCTAGGTCACCCGAAATTTTACCCGGCCCATGTTAATCCAAGATCATTTCTAATCTGGCTGAGAGCAGGACTATATCGCATATGCGATTTTACCTCTGGAATCTCCATAAAGACGTTCTCATCACTACAAAACCAAGCAGAAATACCCTTGTAGAATATTTTAGATACCTAAAGATAGCCTATATGGTTCGTACAACTATAGGCTCACACTCTTCATTAGACAATTTCTCCATATTTGAAGGAATTTGCAACTCGGACCCACTTGCTCCGGGTCTTATTTCACGTTTATACACTCATTTGACCTCTCCCCCAGCCAACCTGCCCACGTACGCTGCACAGTGGTCCAAAGACCTTTCATTAGATCTTGACGTGGAGGACTGGTCTGGTATCTGGTCCAACACAAAAATTTCAATTCACAATGAAATCGCTAAAGAAGCAAACTATAAAGTACTCATGAGATGGTATCTGGTTCCAGCCAGGATCTCTAAATTTCTCCCAAATTACCCCTCAGTATGTTTCCGTGGCTGTGGTGAGAGGGGTACCCACGTTCATATATGGTGGACATGTCCGATAGTACAGGAATTTTGGATTGCAATATTCCGAATGGCTTCCACCTTACTTCAGCATACCATTGATTCTGACCCTTCTATTGCATTGCTGAACCTTATTCCGTCAGATTACACCAAGTCCCAGACCCGTCTCCTCCATCAACTTACTACAGCGGCTAAACAGGCGATAGCCAGAGCCTGGAAAACCCCAAAACTGAATCTCGCCGAAGTTAAGAATAGGATCACTCAAGCCATGATTCATAGTAAAATCGAAGCAACAATTCTAGATAGAATTCCCCAACACCTTAAAATTTGGAACCCTTGGGCTGAACATTTTTTACCCCCGGACTTCAACAAACACCTTCTAGAGCCCTAGTTAGACCACGATAACATCAGACTAACACAGTGGTGTTCCGATAATCAATGCGACCCCCGACCACTCTTCTCCCCACTTTCCCTTTCTCTAGACTCTCTCTGCCTCCCCTTTTCTCTCCTCTTTTCTTATCCTCTCTTTACTAACTACCACCCTACCTACAGACACATCACTGGTAATATTTCCTAGAGATTACACAAAGTCTATTAGGTTTTGACCTTTTACATGTTTGCTGATTTACCTGTCATGTAAGCGCATAGATATATAGTTCCTGTTTTATCTTTACTTACATACTGTGATAAACTCAATGCATCCGCACGTACTACTTTAATGCTTACCTTCTGTATCTTTTGTTATGATAACGATCTTAATGTCTATGTTACTTATTTGACGCACGAAAATAAATTGTGTAACTATCATTGTTTATTGTCACACAAATATTACCTGTTGAACTTTATGTCTTCTTTTCAATAAAAAAACTTTGAACGGCAAAAAAGGGGAATGTGGGACTTTAAATGAGGCAATTGACTTGTGGAGGTAGAGTATATAGTAATCATTTTTTATTTGTAACAATAGTAAAAAAGTATTTTCATATGTATACATGCACAATGGCATAAACATAATATATACATATACATTAGCTAGGCAGCACATAAAAGATAGTAAATGTTAATAAATATAATACAAGGTGTTTCATATTAGCAGGCATTAGTACATCATATGCAAAAGAGCTGCTATAAGATAGGTACACATACACATTGATAATTGTATAGTACTCAATGGATCTTAGATGTATAAAAAGTATATATGGGCCAGTGAATAAGTAATGAGCTGGACTTGTCTGAGCATCCCATGGAAACTCAACGCGTTTCATGGCTATTTGCCATTCATCAGGAGTTTGGTGCAGAAGTAAACTGTAAATATAAATAAATATGTAATATTAGGAAATATGTTCTACCCCTTTAAAGGGGAGAAAAGACCTCATGGGGAGAAAGAGATCTGTACTCACAGGTCAGCTATAGCACTGTGCTTGGCTAGCATAGAGGAGGATGGGACCCCAAATGGTTGTCTGTTCCGGAGCTGAACCCAGGATGGAGGCACAAACATTTAAACATTTAAAGTCCCAAATTCCCCCTCTTGGCTATAAGCTTAAGGGCAGAACACCGACTGCATCACCCCGCATGTGCAGGGCGCTGCTGTCTCTGCGCGTTATTTCAAAAGTTCTTTGGTGTGGGCCTTTTTTTGAGACGAGTGCATCAGATCGTACCGCTTCTATTTGCAACATATGTCTCAAACGTATCTCGCGTGGCCAAAACATCTCCCGCTTGGGCACCACATGCTTGACCAGACATATGTTGACCTGCCATGCAGTTCATTGGCAAGCGTACCTAAAAGACCCACACCAAAGAGCAAAGAGGACCTCTCCTTGCTCCTCATCAGCTGGGATCTCCAACCCCACTATAAGTTCAGTCCTCTCTGAGACCTGCGCTGAGAGGAATGAAAGTGTAGAATTAGGTGTGTCACAGCCAAGTACTTCAATCTGATCTGGTTGCTTTG
Organism: Aquarana catesbeiana; assembly: GCF_042186555.1. Lineage (NCBI taxonomy): Eukaryota > Metazoa > Chordata > Amphibia > Anura > Ranidae > Aquarana > Aquarana catesbeiana. The sequence goes on along the minus strand of NC_133326.1, from coordinate 420,805,692 downwards.
GATACATTGTACTGTATATTGTTGCTGGCTTTTTAACAACTTTTTTTGTACCACAGTTCATGTCTTGACTTCCAATGTCAGAAGTCATCAATCTTATGTAATAATTTTTGTACCAATAAATTAATTTGACCATCTTATTATTCTTTTGTATCATTGGCTGCATTAAAGCCCCGCTTAGGGGGTCTTTTTCGTTTTCTTTTTAATGCATGTGCAGCCCTGCTATTTTTTGTCCTCTGAGTGTCCCCTTTTTTCCATTTGTGATTTGGGTGGTTAAAAACCCTTCCCCCGTTTTTTGCTGACACTCGAGTAATAGACATGAACTGTGAACCATCCCTTGTCTTGTCCATAACTCTGGCATCTTCCCTGTTGACCTCATCTTTAACTGTATTAAGGTTTTGATTGCCTCACTTAGGATGAGTAAATTTACAGGTGAAGATTGGGCGACCCTGATGTCCCAATATGAGAATTTGTCAGGGGATCTAATTGACCAGACCGTGTGGACTGCACAGAGGAGACCAGAAACACATGTAAGTGAAAAAATAATGGTGTTTATTAAACAAGTGACAAGTAAAAGGAATATAAACAGTGCAAAACCAACACAACAAACCCACTGCAAACAACAATATATACAAGTAAATGAGGATACTGGAATCGTAAACAAAGCCAGGCCAAGGTCATACACAGGGAGGTCAGCAGATGGGCAAGGATGGGAAACCAGCAGGACAGGGAGAGGATGGATGGTTAAGCTGCAGGGCAGGGATCCAAGGGAATCAGGAGGGACAAGAACAGGATGGGCTTGGGATAGGGATCGGATCAGAGCAGAGCAGGACAGAAACAGGTTCACAATCATATACCAAAAGAAAAGAAGGGAAGGGACTTTTGGACTTTTTAGGCACAACCAAATTGTAAATAAAAATTCTTATATTATTAATATAGAAAAACACGTAGCAAAAAGAGACAAAAATATTAAAAACACAACATATGTCTATGTTCAGATAATTGCTATACAACACCATCTACAGTATATGGTTCTTCGGACATCTGAAGAGTTGCTTCAAATATGGATCAGTCCGAAGAGGTGGCTAGATAGCAATTCCACAATCAGTTCATATGCTGTAATTGTTCGATGCTCGACATGTTTCGCGTATGAACTACGCTTCCTCAAGAGCGATGACAATATATGTTGTAACTATCAAGGTATATAACATTACAGTTAATGGTTAGTATATACATACATATAAAGAACAGGCGTCTACAATGGCGCCGCATATATTGTACAGAAAAAACAGTTGTGTACTTGCTCAAACAGGGCGGCAGTGGGCGTCAGTACCCAAGCGGTGCTGGAGGACGCCCCCATAGCAGTCCTCCAGCACCGCTTGGGTATTGACGCCCACTGCCGCCCTGTTTGAGCAAGTACACAACTGTTTTTTCTGTACAATATATGCGGCGCCATTGTAGACGCCTATTCTTTATATGTATGTATATACTAACCATTAACTGTAATGTTATATACCTTGATAGTTACAACATATATTGTCATCGCTCTTGAGGAAGCGTAGTTCATATGCGAAACATGTCGAGCATCGAACAATTACAGCATATGAACTGATTGTGGAATTGCTATCTAGCCACCTCTTCGGACTGATCCATATTTGAAGCAACTCTTCAGATGTCCGAAGTACCATATACTGTAGATGGTGTTGCATAGCAATTATCTGAACATAGACATATGTTGTGTTTTTAATATTTTTGTCTCTTTTTGCTACGTGTTTTTCTATATTAATAAAATAAGAATTTTTATTTACAATTTGGTTGTGCCTAAAAAGTCCAAAAGTCCCTTCCCTTCTTCTCTTTTGGTATATGCAATTGTTAGGACGTGGCACAGTGTTATTTTATGTGTATCCACGGCACCACTCCGTGTGACGATACACTTTTTTACATTTTTTTCAATTGACTGAATTGGGTGGGAGCACCCGGGCCCCTGGTAACCATATTATGGGAACCAATTAGTGGTTTATATCATAGACCCCTTTACTCGTACCAGTAAATATTTTTCTATTTGCCTCCATAAATCTATATTTGTTGTTTTTTCTTTCTCAGTTGATCGGGTTTAATATTTAAAGGGAATTGACCCATGGACTTTGTAGGCACAGCATGGACGGGATATATGTCTGAAATCCAGACCAATTGCAATGTTGATACGGAACAAGAAATCGGGATCAATCAATTTATGGCTAAAATGAAACGCCTTTTGAAAAAGAAGGCCACCCTCTATTGGCATATAGAATTCCTTAAAAAGTATGTTAGGGAAAACATCAGTCCCCTGGGACTAAGGGTACAAGTATATCCCTCGTTTCAAACTACAACTCCTGAGTTTAAGGTAGCGTGGGAAGGTGCACTTACAACCTGCAGTATTAACTTGATGAAATTACTCATCTCCCAATATCAATCTGAATTGGTTACACTCGATCAAGAGATTGTAACATTACAATCTTCCAATGAAAGCATAAAAACCCATGCCTTATACACAAAACGATGGCAAGACATTAAAGATTTTGTTACTAAAATCACTAAAGATATTATATATAAAAAACAAAATAAACTTTCTAAAGATAGATTGGCCTTTATGGATGGTTTTGCGTATCATTGGCAGCTACCTGCTCAAAACAGAGGGTCTAGAACCAGAAATCGCACCGTGAAACATCAAGGAAATATACCATACACTACAGACGATGATACTGAATCTGATTCCTCTCTGTTTTCTTCACAGCCTCCTTCCAGGAAAACCAACCCCACGACTCATCACTCACATCTAGGAGCACGTAAGCGGGATCTTGGTGGTGGGTCTTTTACTCCGTATTTTAAAAAACGTCCTCCTCCTGATAATTCTTCTTTCCACAACAAATCTTCACTAGACACCTCCTTTAATACTGACACTAATGGACATCCACCTGGAAAGTACCTGGGAGCTACGGCCCTACAGGCAATCCAGTTTCTCAATTCACAATCACAATCACATGTTCTGTCGATGACCGCGACTCCATCTTCTACAATCAGTGATACGGGCAGACCCCTGATACAGGGGGCCACTACCGCTGAGAGTACATTGCTTACACTCCCAAACACTCCTGGCAACAACACACAAGGCACACATCTTAGGCAGAGTACACTAGACTCACACGTCTCACAGATCAGGAATCCGTCACAAAATTTTCAAGTGTCAGAGCACAAACTACCACTCACGTGAATGCGAATCTGGACATTTGCAATCTAACCCCCTACTCCCTAAACACTCAGCAAGTAGAGGTCCTCCAGCTCGGTCTGAGTTTCTGTCCATCTGCTGTAATAGATAAGTATGAAACCATTAAGGACCTATATTTATTCTCTCGGAATCTCACATACAAATTTTTGTTCGATAGGGATCGGGCGCGATCCATACAGGACAAACAGATTTCCGAACAAGTCAAACATTTTACTATGGAGGACTTTCGAGCCCTCCGAGATTTAATGCTATTACTTGATGAAAATGATCAAACGAGCCATGGAGAGACTCCTGCGGCCTCCAACTCCACTCCTACAGAGGTTCCCCCGATCAACCCATTTAAAACCAAATCTCAACGTTTCCCTGACCTGATGATCAATCCCAGTATCTGGGCCTTCCTGATGGGCACGATCAATGACGTCAAGAATATGAATGTAACACCTAAACAGAAGAACTTAACTCAAGCCCAGACATTAGCAATCACGCAACTACAAAATCACCCTGATTTGGTGATAAAACCCGCCGATAAAGGCGGAAATATTGTTCTCATGACCAAAGCTGATTACAAACAGATGGTCATGAATATCTTATGTAACAAGACATGGTACAAACGCATTGATTCGATAGAAATCGACCAATACAAAGCAAAATTCTTGAATGTCATTGGTTCTGCCCATCAGGAGGGCCTTATTGATCAAGACCTTTATAATTTTTTGAATGTGCGCCATCCCAGGATGGCCACATTCTATGCACTTCCCAAAGTGCATAAAAATCAGACCAAACCCCCGGGAAGACCGATAGTGTCAGGTATAGGGTCTCTAACAGAAAACGCCAGCCGATTAGTGGACTCAATACTTTTACCACACGTACTATCTTTACCCTCATATATCAGAGACACAATGGACCTATTAAAACAGATCGAGGGGATGGTCGTGCCTCCTGATGCCCTGCTCGTGACCTTGGATGTCGAGGCTTTATACTCGAGCATCCCTCACGAGCAGGGCGTCGGGATAGCACGTACCTTCCTTCGTGAACAAACGCACCATCGTTGGGAGTATTGTGAATTCATCCTAAAACTGTTATACTTTATTCTCACACACAATTGTTTTACGTTTGATGGGTCCCACTTCCTCCAGGTACAGGGCGTAGCTATGGGCACCTGTTGTGCGCCCACCTACGTCAACCTGTACCTGGGGGGGTGGGAGCGTTCAGTTTTTTCGGATGACAGTTTATCACATTTGACTAGCCAGGTGATGTGTTGGATGCGCTTTATTGATGACATCTTCATTGTATGGTCAGGGTCTATGGAAAACTTAAATACCTTTGTCAATAGACTTAACTGTAATTCATTTAATTTGAAATTTACAGTATGCAGTAACTATTCAACCATCACTTTCCTTGACCTTACAATCTGCAAAGATGAAGACGGCAAACTGGCCACCTCTCTGTTCCGCAAAGAGACAGCAGGCAACACTCTGCTACATGCGGAAAGTGCCCACCCATATACCCTCATACGTAGCATACCATACGCTCAGTACCTTAGACTCCGTAGAAATTGCACTTTTACGGAGGACTTCAAACTACAAGCTAAAGCACTTCGCGAACGGTTGAAGGCAAGGGGATACAGTAAATCACTTCTTCGCCGCGCATACAATAAAGCATTACGCCAGTCACGGAATGCACTTTTATACCAAAATAAAGCCCCTAAATCAAACATGACGGTAAGATACATCACAAAATACTCCCAACATCATTTAGAATTACGTGATATTCTAACTGCACACTGGTCGTTACTACGCGAAGACCCGATCCTGGCCAAATACATAACCCCTACCCCAACCATCACTTTTCGGAGAAGCAGATCCCTTAGGGATAGACTTACATCTAGTAATTTTTGTAATGACTCCAGAACACAGTTCCACCCGAAAGGAATGACCAGATGTGGAAGATGTTCGTTCTGCCCCTGGATCCGTACAGGGACCCGCTTCAAACTTCCCAATGGTGAGACATTTACTCCCCATTTTCATGCTGATTGTGAAACTCAGGGCCTAGTTTACCTTATGACATGTGATTGTCAAGCCTTCTATGTCGGAAAAACCATCCGACAATTCCGTTCGCGTATCAAGGACCATGTATATTACTCTGGAGGAGGAAAAATGATCACATCTGTGAGTAGACACTTGGACCTTTATCACAGATTCGACACCTCAGTGGTTTCCTTCTTTGCCCTTGCGGTTATTCCAAGGAGCCCCCGAGGTGGCGACTGGGACAAACAGATTTTAAGACAAGAAACTTTTTGGATAGAACGGTTGAATGCGACTCGGGCCCCCGGCATCAATGAGTCGCAGTCCTATAAACCTTTTCTGTGACAACTATTGGGCTATAGGTATAGGCTCTCAGTACAATCTAGGTGTGTCTGCTGGTTTAGGAACAATAGGCCAGGGCCAAGACACACAGATCCTTTTTTCCATTTTTGTATTCATACAGAGGTCTACTTAGATATACAGACTTGAGTTGAGGTTCATTTATGCTTCTGTACATAGCAAACATACCAATAATATAGATATGGAGGTATTTATATGCAATAACAGAAATATCTGTAAAACCCTTACTGTATAAAATGTGTGTTTTTTTAAAAACCCTCTTTAATGTTAAATGATTCCCTTTGTGTACTGAGCTCTGGAGGTGCGGTTTGTGACAGCGCCACCTGGTGGTGCACTCTTGACTGCTATGCGGCCGCCCAGCGCCGCATCGGGTTCTCCTGATGTGACGCGTGCATCAGCTGGCTGCTCACCAGCTGTTGTAGCTCGCGGTGGGCGTGCGCCGCCTTCCTACTGGAGGCACCGTCTGTACTGACGGCTCTTCCGGCTGGTCGGGGCGCATGCGCACGGTGAGTATTCGGCCGGTCCGGATGACGTCACGTCGGCGCAGCCGATTGGATGACGACGGACGGGACGGGCACACAAATAGGACAGCGTCCTAATACAGTGTGCATTCCGCTCCAGCCCCAGGAGGACATCATATGCCACAGGTTTCTTCTCTATCATACCCAGGTACTTTCCATCACAGTATCAACTACTAAGATGTTGTGTACTGCTGGATGTCTGTTTCCTAGTTCTAATAATAGTCTTACCCCCCTCCCTCCCCCCCCCCCCTTCCCTCTTCCCTTGTTGACTTTACGTACACTTCAGGACAAATCGTCTGAAGTCCATCTTGGATAACACAGTACCTGTGCAACGGTCTATGTCTGCTTGCATCCCATTGTGGAACTCAGAGGCATACAGACTAAAAATCCCTACCTGTAAGATAAATAGTGGTGAGTGTCCCAGATTATAGCAAGGAATGGACTACCTAAAACCTACATGTTTTATGTCTTAAAACTCCCCCTTTTCCTTCTTCCCTTTTAAATTTTACCATTTCTTTTTTTAGGAACAGGTCCATATATATAAAAAATAGCTAATACCAATAACATACCTACCCTGATGTGCATATTTACTATATTGCCAGCCATCTGGTTCCTCCTCACTGGCGGACTATTACCTTTCTCCATGGTTTTATAATTGTTCTAAATGTGAGTATCCTCCCCTGAATATATTATGCTTCCACTTTTTCCTTCCTATCTGGGTGTTTCCTTGTTCCTTTTCCTTCCTTCTCCCCTTTCCCTCCCCCCCCCTTTTTTTCCCCTCCTTCCCCCCCTCCTCCCTCTTTCCCCTCCCTCCCTTTCCCCCCCCCCTTCCCTTCCCCTGTTTCTTCCTCCCTTTTTCCCCCACCCCTTCCCCTTTTTTCCTCCTCCTTTTTTCCCCCCCTCCTCCTTTCCCCCAAACGTCCCTTCCCTTCTTCTCTTTTGGTATATGCAATTGTTAGGACGTGGCACAGTGTTATTTTATGTGTATCCACGGCACCACTCCGTGTGACGATACACTTTTTTACATTTTTTTCAGGTTCACAATCATGATACAGGCAGCAAGGTCAGGGCACAGGGAGAAAGATACCAAGGCAAGCCTATGAGGGCTTGCCGGGTATTTATAAGGCTGTGGTAATTGACCTCATGTCACAGCTGAGCGCAGAGTGTGCTGTTTGCTCCACACTGCCGGAGTGCACCCGCTGGTGGAGACCGGTACTACGGCCCAAGGATGCAACAGTGCCACCAGCAGGAGAAACCTCTTACTATAGGTCCCAGGTGTTGGAAGACACCCGCTGGTGGACACTGGTACTGCGATCCAAGAGACCGATAGCGCCACCAATGGGTAAACCCTCTCATGACAGTACCCCCCCAAAGGAGCGGCCTCCGGACGCTCCAACAAGGTGAAATTGTCCAAAGTTCATGGCCTCAAACCGAACAACAGATGAGGGCACATCGGGCTGGGCATCGGGTACAAACTGGACAGTGGGTACATCTGAGAAGACAGCGGGCACATCTGGGAAAACAGCGGGCACATCCGAGCAGACAGCGGGCACATCTGAGATGACAGCGGGCAGGAATACCTCGAGCTGGGCAGCGGGCACTTCGAGCTGGGCAGCGGGCACCCCGAGCTGGGAAGCAGGCACATCAGGCTGGGCCGCAGGCATGGGTACTTCAAGCTGGGCAGCAGGCATGGGCACTTCAAGCTGGGCAGCAGGCATGGGCACTTCAAGCTGGGCAGCAGGCATGCCAGTCTGGGAAGCTGGCACATCAGTCTGGGAAGCTGGCACATCAGGCAGAACAGCAGGTACTGGCACAACAGGCTGTACAACAGGTACATCGGACTGGTCAGTAGTCACTGGAGCATCAGACTGGAACATGGACACTGGAATTTCGGGCTGACCAGCAGGCACTGGGACCTCAAACTGGGCAGCGGGCACAGGCATTGGCACAACTGGCTGAGTAGCAGGCACTGGCACATCAGGCTGGGAAGCGGACTGGGAAGCCGACACCAAGACATCAGACCAGGCAGCGGCTACTGGAAATTTAGACTGGGCAGCAGACACAGGTGCTGGCACATCGGGCAGAACAGCAGGTGCTGGCATACCAGGCTGGACAATAGGTACATCATACTGGACAGTAGTCACTGAAGCGTCAGACGGGGTAGCAGGCACTGGATCGTCAGACTGAGTGGCGGGCACTGGATCATCAGACTGAGTGGCGGGCACTGGATCGTCAGACTGAGTGGCGGGCACTGGATCGTCAGGCTGGGTGGCAGGCACTGGGGCGTCAGGCTGGGTGGCAGGCACTGGGACGTCAGGCTGGGTGGCAGGCACTGGGACGTCAGGCTGGGTGGCAGGCACTGGGACGTCAGGCTGGGTGGCAGGCACTGGGACGTCAGGCTGGGTGGCAGGCACTGGGACGTCAGGCTGGGTGGCAGGCACTGGGACGTCAGGCTGGGTGGCAGGCACTGGGACGTCAGGCTGGGTGGCAGGCACTGGGACATCCAGCTGGAAGGCAGGAGCAGGTTGGGTTACTGGTAAGATGGTGTGGGTCGGGAAGAATTTTTGTTTCTTTTTTGGTTTAGCCCGTGCAGTTTTGTATGTAGGTGCAGGGCTGTAAGAAAAGAAAGTAGCTGGATCGAAGGAAGACCAAGGAACTGTAGCTAGAGAAGGGTTTTGTGGGACTGTTACAGGTGGAGGAGAAGAGACAGGTGGATTGAAGGCAGGATAGGTGCGACACTTGGAGACTGGGTGGTAGTATTTGGTAGGGGGCTGATTAAACTGGGCTGTAGCTGAGGTTGCCATAGGCGACGGGGAGATAGATTTTTGGGAAGGCAGATGATTAATGGCAGGGTTGGAATATTGTGGCTTAGCTAAAGACAGGAGATCTGACCATGCCTGCAGCACAGGTTGAACAAACGCTGATTCACACACAGCCTGACTAATCAAGGATTGCACCGACTGGATGCAATTAGACAACACTTGCTGTGAACAGGAGGAATAATTTTCCATAAAATAGGCTGGATCATCCTCTAACAACCAAACCAGGGATTCAACTTGGCCATAATTGAAGGGGGGCGAAAAATCATCACTTCCCTCGGGAATACATGACAGGGCTGGTTTTGCACATAACTGGATCAGGGGCTGAACATCTTCAAAAGACATATACCCCTGATCCACTAGGGAATGAGCTGATCGGATAGTTTCCATCAGCTGGTCACTAGTCCACCCTTTTAAAATCTGGTGACAATATTCACCATCCTCTTCTGCTAGCAGAGAATAATAAATGATTTCATTGAAATCCATATTAGCAGACCCGACAAACCAGGATGGCTTCCTCAATGCAGCCACGTCTGGTCAGGGATGGCCTTGGTATACTGTCAGGGGATCTAATTGACCAGACCGTGTGGACTGCACAGAGGAGACCAGAAACACATGTAAGTGAAAAAATAATGGTGTTTATTAAACAAGTGACAAGTAAAAGGAATATAAACAGTGCAAAACCAACAAAACAAACCCACTGCAAACAACAATATATACAAGTAAACGGAGATACCGGAATCGTAAACAAAGCCAGGCCAAGGTCATACACAGGGAGGTCAGCAGATGGGCAAGGATGGGAAACCAGCAGGACAGGGAGAGGATGGATGGTTAAGCTGCAGGGCAGGGATCCAAGGGAATCAGGAGGGACAAGAACATGATGGGCTTGGGATAGGGATCGGATCGGATCAGAGCAGAGCAGGACAGAAACAGGTTCACAATCAGGATACAGGCAGCAAGGTCAGGGCACAGGGAGAAAGATACCAAGGCTAGCCTATGAGGGCTTGCCGGGTATTTATAAGGCTGTGGTAATTGACCTCATGTCACAGCTGAGCGCAGAGTGTGCTGTTTGCTCCACACTGCCGGAGTGCACCCGCTGTTGGACACCGGTACTACGGCCCAAGGATGCAACAGTGCCACCAGCAGGAGAAACCTCTTACTACAGGTCCCAGGTGTTGGAAGACACCCGCTGGTGGACACTGGTACTGCGATCCAAGAGACACCAACGGGTAAACCCTCTCATTACAGAATTCTTTTGAACAGGGAGACCAAAAAACTCTATCCATTTCATCATTATTTCAGAAGTTAACTAAAGTACTTGAAAGAAAATCTGCCCTTTTTTGGCATGTCAAATCTTTTGGCAGATACATTGAGGAGCAGATCAACCCCTTTGGACTACGTGTCCAAATTTTTCCCAATGGTGACCCAATAACCAATGAGTTCAAAGCAGAATGGGAAGCCAATCTCCAACTGTGCTCCCGGGAGATGATGTTGATCTTGTCCAGGGAATACAATAGGCAGATTGCCCTTCTGGATATAGCAATTAATAACTTAGAACAGGCGTTGGTCCCCTATGTCCAACACCCCTTGTTCAGTGAATCCCAGACCCTCCTAAATGAGAAGCTATCAGCCTTCAATAAAAACTTATTACAGAACAAAGAAATTTAATTCCGGAGAGACAAACATGCCTTTTCGGAGGGACGAGCCTACCGATGGAATACCCATGCGGCCCAATCAAACAATCATTCGCGTCAAGAATCAAAAAATACCCAACTTAAAATCTTGAAGTCTAGGATCCCTTCTACCTCCGATCCTGAACGATCAAAAAACTTCCCCTAACGCGGTCCAGGACGTAATAAACAACAAAAAAGAGATTGTAGCCATAGGAACTCACCCGAACAAGACCCTAAAAAACGGACAATGGACATTGATCCTCTATCAGTCTCTCATGTTGCCCAATTAGATCTTGTAATGTCCAATAATTCCTCTGTTGACACAGACCAGGCACTTATCCCTGCGGTCAATACTGATACTCCTTTACCGCAGGAGACCTCTGAAGAGCCTCACCCATCGTCCAATTCCATCAAAGCAGTTCCACAAAAGGCTTTAAACTTGGTCCGGGGACCAGGGTCCCCGAAAACCAAAAAAATAGGCAAGGGCCTGGACCCCTTCGTAGTTCGGATTCAACAAACTACTTAAGCGTAATTAATCTATCCTCTTTAAAACTAACACGAGCGGAAATACAACTTTTATCTGGTGGGTTAACATTCTGCCCCGAACAGAATTTTGATACTTTTGAGATCATTACAGACATACAGCTTTTTGCACGTAAGCTATTATTGAGATATTTACATACCAAGGATGATCTCCATCTTGACACTGTGGAAGGTCCTACATACTCCATGAAGGAATGTAAGGCCCTACGCGATCTAACTCTTCTTTATGAAGAAAACAACACAGTAGATTTAATCGATCAAATTGACCTAGATGCCTTACTGCAGGAGGCTGACGAGTCAACTCCAAATCCGCTGTTAATGTTTAATAAGGCTTCTGCTACATTCCCTTCCTCTAGCATTAACCCCAATGTAGCTTTGTTTCTGAAGCAGACCATCCGTGACATATGCAAATTATCTCACTCTAAATCGAAGCCCCTTAATCTATCATTCGAGGAAAACAAAGCTCTTCACCATCTCGCAAAAAACTCTCAAGTTGTAATAAAACCTTCAGACAAAGGGGGCAATGTAGTCGTCATGAACAATGACGACTACGCTGCAATGTGTCTGGACATTCTGAGGAATAGGGAGTGGTATAAACCAATCTCGGTCCTACGTATCAACCAATATAATTCCATTTTTTATAATATGGTTGATCGCTCCCTAAGAACATTTATGAATTCATTAGGACCCCACATCCCAGGATAGCCACCTTTTACAGTCTGCCCAAGATTCATAAAAACTCCACCAAACTGACAGGCCGCCCCATTGTCCCCGGCAACGGGGCCATATCTGAAAACCTAAGCCGTGTGATAGATGCCCATCTCCAACCTCTTGTGGTGTCTTTGCCATCATTTGTCAAGGACACAATACAATTCTTACAATTGATCAACGATCTACAAATACCAGAGGGTGCCATGTTGGTCATGATTGATGTTGAGGCCCTGTACAGCAGTATTCCCCATTCTCTTGGCTTATCTGCTGTACAGAGGGCTCTTCAGCAACACCTACATTATGACTCAGCATTGAATGATTTCATACTAAGGGGCCTACAGTACATACTGAACTACAACCACTTCTGCTTCAACAACTCCCACTACCTCCAGGTACAGGGGGTGGCTATGAGCACATGCTGTGCCCCCTCATATGCCAACCTGTACCTGGGGGAGTGGGAGAAATCCCTCCTAGATGACGAGGACCTCGTTATGTACACCGGCCACATATCCAAGTGGCTGAGGTACATTGACGATGTCTTCGTCGTCTGGGAGGGATCTGAGGCTAAATTGCTGGAATTTTTGAGTTTGATCAACTCAAATGATCGAAATCTCAAGTTCACAGCGAATTATGACACCCACAGTGTCACGTTCTTGGATGTTTCCATCTTTGTCACGGCGGAAAAGGAGACTATCCAGCACCTTATTCTGGAAGACAACCGCCGGAAATACGGTTCTTCACGCGGATAGCTTCCACCCCACACCGCTCAAAAATTCGATCCCTTATGGGCAATACCTGCGCCTCCGCCGTAATTGTTCAAATGACGTTTTTTTCAAAAAAGAAGCTGGAGAGCTTCAGTCCCGACTACTAGAAAGGGGATACAGCCGATCTTGTCTTAAAAAAGCTTACAATCAAGCAATTAGACAATCAAGATCTCAGGTGTTATTCCAACAAAAACCCTCCAAAAGTCCTGAATGTAGTCTCACCCGCATAACAATGCGATATTCACGACAACATTCAGCCATTAAAAAGATCATAAAACGTCATTGGAGCATCCTCACGGATGATCCTAAATTGAGAAACTTTGTTTCTGAACAACCAGCCATTACATACAAAAGAGCCGTGTCATTAAAGGACAGATTGGTCCAGAGCGAATATAAGAACGAAACTACAAGACACAAACACTGCCCCGCAGTTGGCTCCTTCCCATGTGGACACTGCTCTTACTGTCCAGTCATTAAGAAAGAAAAAACTCCCATTCTCCCCAATGGAAACACATTCACACCCACACACTTCGTAAATTGTCACACGCGCGGAGTGGTTTACCTTATGGAATGTGAATGTGGTTCCTACTATGTGGGGAAAACGAGGCAGGAATTCTGGAAACGCATCTCTCAACACATATATAGTATGCAGGTGGGAAACCCATATCTCCCGATTGGGAGACATGTAATTTCAGCACACAACTATAGAGTTCCTAAAGTGACCTTCATGGCCCTCAGCAGAATGCACATTCCTCATAGAGGTGGCAATTGGAACAAGGCCTTGCTACAGAAAGAGCAGAGATGGATATTTCAGTTACAGGCCACTTGTCCTCCAGGCTTAAACGGATCCATCTCATTTGCGCGAATCAAACAATGATGGGGCTTAGAATCCATCCCAAATAAATTCTGGATTTTGGTCCAATGTTGAGAAGTACATTACCCAATGGTGTTATACACTAGGAGGAATTTTATCCCTCGTTGAATTTTGGGTTGGTACAAAAACCACTGGAAATAACAAATTTGGGATTGGCTCTCAGTCCCACCTATCTCGTTATGTAGCCCTGATGTCAGCCTGAGGAAATCTGTTCAAATAATGTCCCCATGGAATATCCCTGCTCCATTGTGTGTTGGGGAGTATAATGAGATTGGATCATGTGCAATGTTCCAGTCATATTTTCTATCCCTCAATTTGAATGATAAAAAACCGGTGAGGTGCCTATGTCTGTTGTTTTAATAATCAATCATCATTTCTAGATCCTCATAGGAGTATTACTTTTCAATGAAAAGTTAGTTCACCGTTCATGTCTTATTATTATTATTTTTTGCTTTTTTATGTTTATTATAATAAATCATGTTATGTTTTATCATTTATGCAATAATATATTCTTGTCGGCAGTGGCGACTTATAGACAGTACATGCTCTAGAGGCAACAGGGATGTTTCACTATTTGTATGGAAGTGGATCTCTGCGATTGTCTATGAAGCAGGACATGTGGATGGTTCCCCCCCCCTTCCTCTCCCTCTTCCTCCCACAGTCTCCCATCATCTGTCCATCCCCCTGGTGGGAGGGTGCCCGGGTGGTTCTGGGATGCGTGAGGCGGTGTCCCCGTCCCGGGGGGCGCACTCCAGTCATACCCGCCTTCCTGGCAGGGTAACAGGGTTGGCGCAAGGGCCCTGCGCCTTCTTGATGCGTCCACCGGGTGGCAGCACCCACTGCGGACGCTCTCCTCTTCCCTGCCAGCGGCGTCCCGGATCCCCTCTGGGCGCCGTGCTCACGTATGCATGACGCACCGCGCATGCGCGTGACGTCACGGTGCCCCGTAGTTGCGGCGGAGGCGTCGGGTGTTCCCAGAAGGATCCCTTCTCCGGAACGCCGGGGGGGTCACACAGCAGGCGCCCACAGGCGCCACTCCTTCCTTTTGCTGGGGGGCAAGCTAAGGAGTGGGTTAATGTCTGCATCTGCAAGCAATAAACACCAATCAGCATTTCAACCTCCACTTGCCGCCGAACACTCGCACACTACTGGTATAGGCTGATTGGTGAGTAACTTATGCTGTGCCCTACTGATTCCCTGCTATTTTACATGATGATCTTTCACTCGCTATTTTGATTTATTCATCTAACAATGCCATCATGCTCATAATCTTTCAGAGTTGCTGGCATTCCTATTTCACTACTGTTTCCTATTTAAGGTAACTCTGACTGCTCTTATTATACTTTTTCCTTCTGGCACTTACACACATCACTTTTGGTTTGTTGCTTGTCACTTATTTGTTTGTTCACTTTGTTGTGCTACCTTCCTACACCATCACATCCCCGGTGCCCCCCCTTCCCTATCACCTCTTTCCCTCACTTTTTTAGTCCAATCTCTTTTTCTTTCAGCCATGGTAGGCTGATCTTCCTGCACTTCCTGATCACTGGCCATTTCCCACATACCTTTCTTGGTTGTGGACAGTCCATACCGGTTTGCAGGAGCCCTTCATCCCTGTCCTTTTCCTTTCCTTTCCTGCCCTACACTCATCCCCTCACTCCTTTCCTTTCCCTCCCCCCCCCTTTTTTTTTCCCCCCCTGCACACCTATGGACCTGTCCACAAACCCCTATGCACATTTATTCCACTTATTGCCAACTCAATACCTGCTTATTGATTTTGGGAATAAGAAATCCTTGTTACGTTCTTTGTTTCCAACTCAGTACTATTGTTACTTGACTACAGGTGCGGTACGGGCATTCCCCCTCATCCCCCAGTTCTATAAGGGGAGCCTCTGTGTGATCCCTTGTAAGGTGCTTTAACTTGGTGCTTGCTTAGTTCACCGTCTGGCGGACGGAGAGGAGAAGAGAAAAAAAAGGGAGGGAGGTGTTGACTTCCCCACACCACGGCCAACCATCAGAAGCAATCTAATTGGTAAATATATACAATGCACAGAGATGTAACATGTACATATATAAATGTTATGTATTTATTGTATACTATGTATATATATTTTTTGCCACTCTGTGACTGCTAATGTTGCATCAAGTTGTGCGTTGTTGGTTGTTTAATAATCTCGTGATGTATGTTTACATTTCCACAGTTGTCAATCATCCTTCCTCTGAAGAAGACCCCCCAGGGTCGAAACGCGTCAGGACATCAATAGTAAATTTGATCTGGTTGCTTTGGATACATTGTACTGTATATTGTTGCTGGCTTTTTAACAACTTTTTTTTACCACAGTTCATGTCTTGACTTCCAATGTCAGAAGTCATCAATCTTATTTAATAATTTTTGTACCAATAAATTAATTTGACCATCTTATTATTCTTTTGTATCATTGGCTGCATTAAAGCCCCGCTTAGGGTCTTTTTCGTTTTCTTTTTAGTACTTCAATCTGATATCGGTACACCAATGTCAGATTGTACCAGGCTAATTTCCCTGCCCCAGCTGCTGCACCACAGAAAGAAGTTTGCTCCCAGCCATCCACATGCCCAGCGGTTGAATGCTAGCTTGGCAAAATTGCTAGCACTTTCACTGCTACCTTTTCAGTTGGTAGACTCTGCCCCGTGAGTTTGTGGAATGTGCGGTTCCTCAGTGGCAGGTTCCATAACGCCACTTTTTCTCACGGAAGGCAATTCCCGCTCTCTACCGGCATGTGGAAGGCAATGTATTGGCCTCGCTGGACAGGGCGGTCAGTGGTAAGGTGCATATTACCGCTGACTCATGGTCCAGCAGGCAGGGACAGGGACGTTACCTAAGTTTCACGGCGCATTGGGTGATTCTGCTGGCAGCTGGGAAAGATGCAGGACAAGGTGCAGTAGTGTTGGAGGTTGTTCCGCCACCACGCCTCCAAAATGCTACTACTGGGGATTCTGATACACCTCTCTCCTCCACCCCCTCCTCTTCTTCTTCCTCCATGGCCTCTTCCTGTGCTTTGTCCTTGGAACCAGCAGTGCTCCATAGGCGTTCAAGGGTCTACGCAAGTACTCAGGCCAAAAGATGCCATGCGGTGCTTGAGCTGGTGTGCTTAGGGGACAGGAGCCACACTGGGGCAGAGATTCTGTCAGCTCTGCAGGGGCAGGTTCAGAGGTGGTTAATGCCATGCCAGCTTAAGTCAGGAATGGTGGTTTGCAACAATGGCACCAACCTCCTCTCCGCCCTCCGACAGGGACAACTGACCCATGTGCCCTGTTTGGCTCACGTCCTTAACTTGGTGGTGCAGCAGTTCTTGGGTAGGTACCCGGGCTTACAGGATGTCCTGAGGCTGGCCAGGAAAGTCTGTGTGCATTTCTGCCAGTTGTATAATGCCAGTACTCGGCTGGATGACCTCCAAAAGGAATTTACCCTGCCCAAGAACCGCCTAATCTGTGATATGCCCACCAGGTGGAACTCAACGTTGGCCATGCGGCAGCAGCTACACACGCAGCAGAGGGCCATCAATGAGTACCTGTGCCACTATGGCACCAGGACAGGGTCAGGGGAGCTTGTTTTTTTCCCCACGCCAGTGGGCCATGATCAGGGATGCATGCACTGTCCTGTCACTATTTGAGGAGGCCACGAGGATGGTGAGCAGTGACAGTGCATGCATCAGTGACACTGTCCCCCTGTTGGAGCACACACTGCGTGGAATAATGAACAGGACACTTGAGGCAGAACAGAAGCAGGAAGAGGACTTCCTTAGCTCTCAAGGCCCCCTTTATCCAGACAGTGTTCCTGCATGTCCGCCGATCACACAGGAAGAGGACAAGGAGGAGGAGGAGGATTGTGTCAGCATGGAGGTGGAGCCTGGCACTCAGCATCAGCAGCAGTCTTTAAGGGATCTAAAGGAATACTAATGCGCAAAACCACAATAACCAATAGGCTGGAAAGAAGCCGCCAACATAAAACAGTGTACTCACATAACTAGGACAAATAAGAAACAAAATATGTGGCGCTAACTAACCCTGAGTGGAATAACTGATGAAAAAGCAATAAAATCAAGTACAATAATAAATAATAAATGACATAAAATTCATAAATACTAGTGCAAAATAAATTACAGTCATATAGTGCAATAAGGAATGAAGCAAATAGCTCATTCAGGATAAGTGCAATAAAAATAAAAAAGTGAAATACACGATGTGCAAGAGCAAAATAACGTGACACACTGATGTGTGTAATAAATGTCCAAAAAGCGCTAGCAGATGATCATAGAAAAGTGATAAGTGCAATCCAATGAACCGTGTAATGCGACTCCCAATACCAACAGGATCCGATCTTCTGATGATAATATAGGGAAGTGCAAGTGCAATAAACGATCGCTGTGGCGAAAAGTGTCTAAGATAGATATAGTTCATCCAATCATAGTCCGGAGTGCAACACCTATTTCCCCCAGCCTCTCACCTGTAGCAGCGGCCCCCAATGGGCCGAAACGAGCATGGACCAACAAGAGGTATAGCAATCCACAGGAAATCAGCTTCCGGTCGTAGTCACAGCACACGGGGACACTCGATATCCAGCACAAGGTTGCACCCTCCCACACTCAATGAATGCCATCGGATGAATGGTGAAAGAAAAAAAGTGGCTCCATAGTGTAGTATTAAAATGTATTTCCGACAAATACCAAGCAGTAACTTACATAAAAATCGATAATATCAGCAGTGAAAACGGATGCTTCCGAGTTCGGCCGTACCCGGAAACAGCGGCACCTGGCTCCTCCCTGACGCTTTGCGTCACTACACACGTGACTTTCTCAAAGGGTCAAGGAGTCAGGTGTCAGATAGCCAGTTTAAATAGTCTCATCATGACAACAACGGATAAGTGTACAAATAAAATCTTTGTAAGTAATGCACAATAAAAGCATCAAATGCAGCATGAATACTAAATGAGTAACATAAAACATAGATAAAAAACAGTGACGAATTGAATATCCATTCCATCATATATAAAAATTAATCTACCAAATTCACAGATGCCATCTGGTGGTAGAAAAGAAGGGAAATACATACAACACATAGTCTGAAACTCACGAGTGACATCTAGTGAGCATAACACATATAACACCCAAGAATAACTAGGGAAGAATAACACAGGGCTCCCAGCCCCACTAGTGACATCTAGTGGAAATGAAGCATAATAGCATTCAAAGAAAAGTAAACAAATGGCCTCCAATAATGGCAGTGATAAGAATATACAAAAATATTCAAATCAGGATAAATGGTGGTCTAGTCCAACTTATAAGAATCCTCAAAAAAGTAATGACAAAAGATTCCTAATACCTAATAATCTATTAATACAATATCATCTTCCACCAAAGGGCACTAATGACCATAATTGAAGACGAATTAATAAATAAATTAAAAATTAGAAATAAAACAATTAAGGTCAAATTCCACATTATGCCCTAGTGGCGACAAAGTACATAATTCATAAATCCATCTGGACTCGGCTTGACTAATCTTAATAACTTTATTTAATTTATTTAATAACCTCCAATGGGGTTTGGATTTTTCTATTCCACAGACTTGACATGACGAGGGATCACTGTTATTAATGATATTTTGCGTAATGTCTTGATAAACTATGTTTATCAAAACTTTTTTTTGATGTTCTGCACATGTTCCCTCAACCTCTTCCTTAGTGCTCTCTTCGTTCTGCCAATATATTGAATTTGGCAAGGGCACTCCAATAAATACACAACCCCTTCACTATGGTATGATATCAAATCTTCTATTAGGTCATTTTTTGACGTCACAGTTGAGGTAAAGCTAGATTTCTTTTTCTTGATTTCTTTTGTGTGTTGACACATGTAGCAACTTCTACACAGATAATACCCCTTACCCTCGAAGAAAGAAAACATTTTCTTATTCGGGGGTCCAGGACATTTTTTGCCAAACGATCCCTCAAAGTAGGGGCTCTTCTGTAAACAAATTTAGGTTTTTCTGGAAGAATAGTGCCCAAATGACGATCTGTTCTAATGATTTCTCAGTGTTTTTTAAAAATTCTCTCGATTTGCTTGTATTGGATATTAAAATCCATAATAATGGGTACATTGTCTTGATTAGCTGTATTCTTAATACTATCTTGTATCAATTTTTCTCTATCAAGTGATGCAACATCCTATATTTTTTCTTCAATAAACTCAGCGCGATATCCTTTTTGGACAAATCTCTCTCCAATTGCTTGTTCAAAAAACACTTCTTTTGTGGTACAATTCCACCTTAATCTGATTAACTGGCCCTTTGGTATATTATCTAACCATAGGGAATGATGACAGCTATCAAGGGGCAGATAGCTGTTCCTATCGACAGTTTTGAAATACGTATGGGTCATTAGTCTGCTTCCTTCTTTTTCTATTACTAAATCTAAAAAATTGATTTTATCATCACTTATTTCCCAAAGGAGTTTTATATTTTTGTCATTCGTGTTAAGATTGAAGCAAAAATCAATGAGGCTCTCTCTATTCCCACTCCAAACTATGATAATGCCATCTATATAACATTTGAACAGTGTAAGATGATGTGGTACATTGTTATATAGTGCTTCCTCTTCCCATTTTGACATATACAAATTGGCAACACTGGGCGCATACTTTGCGCCCATCGCAATTCCACAAATTTGCTTGTAATAATTTTTATTATGCCAAAAATAGTTGGAATCTAGGCTGTATCTCAAACAGTCTAGCAGGAACCTCCTTTGTTTACATTTTAAATCACTAAGGGCCCATTTAGTTGCTTGAATGGCCTCACCGTGATTGATGATTGTATAAAGGGATGCGACATCGGCCGTTGCCAAATATACAGGTCTGCCCATCAAGGTAATGTCATTTAAGAGTTGAATAAGATGTTTTGTGTCTCTCAAATAAGATCTAGTTTTCTTTACCATAGGTTGCAAAAACCAATCAATGTATTCTCCAATTCGCGCACCAACCGAGTTAATCCCATTCACTATGGCCTACCCAGGGGTTTTGTATTATCCGTATGGATCTTGGGTAATGTATAAATGACAGGTACCCTACATGTCTTTGGCTGTAAATATAACATTTCTTTTTTATTCAATAAACCCTTTTCGGATCCCTTCTGGGTAACTTTAGCCAATTCTTTCCTATATCTCATCATGGAATTACTTGGAAATATCTGGTAGGTTCCAGCATCATTCATTTGTCAATTTAGTTCTTCATTATAGTCAACTTTTGATTGGATGACTATAGCCCCTCTTTTATCCACTTGTCTTATCACGATATCTTTTCTTGCTTCCAGTTTTTTTATACCACTCTTTATATCTCCTGGATCAAATACTTTTTTTATTCTTTAATCTTGTACATCCTTCAGAACCATTTTTTTAAAAACATCAACATGTCCATCCATCGAAACTGGCGGATTGAAGAGAGATTTGTTTCGAAGGGTACTGAATAAAATGCCATTAGTATCTGGTATATTTCTTTCTCTTCCTTCTCCTGGATTGCTGAGCATATATTTTTTGATTTTAAGACTTCTAATAAATTTATTAATATCTACATAAGCGTTAAATTTATTAAGATTTTTATTTGGGGCGAATTTTAATCCTTTATCTAACACTTTTATTTCCTCTTGTGTTAATTCAACCCCACTAATATTTATGATTCCTTCTCCTATTATTCCCTTTTCCTTTTGTTTTTTGATCCCTGCTCGACATCCTCTTCTCGTTTTTTGTTTTTTCCATTTTTTCTCTCTGTGGCTCTTCTTGGGGTTTTCCTCTGGCGTTCCTCCCTGTCTTGGTCCCTCTGTCCTTCCCGTTTCCTCTCCTCCCTTCTTTTTGTTCTTCTGTCTGGGCTGGGATCCGGAGTACGTCTGTCGTATCTCCGTGCAGGATCTTCTCGATGATGGCGTCTCTGGGAGTCCTGATATCTTTGTTCTGAAAAACGGTATGGTGTTCTTTCACGTTCTTGTCTACCTTGTTGACGTTTTTGGTACCATGGCAATCTCCCTACCTCATCATATCTTCATAGTTGTTCAAATCTATTCTGCACCGGGATTGCATAACAGTTATTAGGAGGGGGGATCTGCCTCTTCTCTCCTCATATTCAAAGTATCTGTCATCCCTAATTGGTCCTTCATCTCTTCTTAATCTGTCTGGATAGTAATTATTTCTCTCTCCATAGACCTCATGATTCCTCCAGGCAGGAAAAGGGGATTTTCTATCATGAGGGGACAGTTGGTAAGGTCTTCCTTGATAAATGTTATTTTGTCCATTGTTCCTCCAAAATGTTTTTTTTCCAATTATTCCCTTTCCACCTCTGTTTTTGATTAGGAGTGTTGTATGTATTGTGGTTTCCCTGTATCCTATTCCTGGGCAATGTTCCTCCCATTTTTCTTTTGTTTAAATTATCATTCATTCTTACTTCCTTTACAGGAGAACTGTTATTCAAGTTGATAACCGTCTCTTCAATTTTATTCTGCCACTTAAAGACGAGATCATCTTCAAAGTCTTTTACATCTCTCTGATATTTTTTCCTTTTTCTTGCAGCTGTTTCATTATCCTTTTGTTCCATATCGCGATTTAATTGTTTGGACAGTGTAATGAATCCAGGCAATTCTTTAGAAGGCTCTAGAGTAGCCTTTATTTCTTCACTGGTTTTATCCAATAGTCTAATCTTCTTTTGTTTTCTTTTGATAAGAAAGTCAAGTAATTCTAGACCTCTATCATTAAAGAAATTGAACCATTCATCTGTAGATTCTTTGTCTACTAAGCCATCATTTATGGGTACATCCCATCGGAGTCTTCTAGGTACTAATTTGTCTAAGAAAAAGTTTTCTTTCTTCGAGGGTAAGGGGTATTATCCGTGTAGAAGTTGCTGCACGTGTCGACACACAAAAGAAAGCAAGAAAAAAGAAATCTAGCTTTACCTCAACTGTGATGTCAAAAAAATACCTAATAGAAGATTTTATATCATGCCGTAGTGAAGGGGTTGTGTATTTATTGGAGTGCCCTTGACAAATTCAATATATTGGCAGAACGAAGAGAGCACTATGGAAGAGGTTGAGGGAACATGTGCAGAACATCAAAAAAAGTTTTGATAAACATAGTTTATCAAGACATTACGCAAAAAATATCATAACAGTGATCCCTCGTCATTAAAAGTCTGTGGAATAGAAAAATACAAACCCCATTAGAGGGGTGATAATAAAGTTATTAAGATTAGTCAAGCCGAGTCCAGATGGATTTATGAATTATGTCCTTTGTCGCCACTAGGGCATAATGTGGAATTTGACCTTAATTGTTTTATTTCTAATTTTTAATTTATTTATTGATTCATCTTCAATTATGGTCATTAGTGCCCTTTGGTGGAAGATGATATTGTATTAATAGATTAATAGGTATTAGGAATCTTGTGTCATTACTTTTTTGAGGTTTCTTATTAGTTGGACTAGACCACCATTTATCCTGATTTGAATATTTTTGTATATTCTTATCACTGCCGTTATTGGAGGCCATTTGTTTACTTTTCTTTGAATGCTATTATGCTTCATTTCCACTAGATGTAACTAGTGGGGCTGGGAGTCCTGTGTTATTCTTCCCTAGTTATTCTTGAGTGTTATATGTATTATGCTCACTAGATGTCACTAGTGAGTTTCAGACTATGTGTTGTATGTATTTCCCTTCTTTTCTACCACCAGATGGCGTCTGTAAATTTGGTAGATTTATTTCTATATATGTTATTCTCAATAGATGTCACTAGCGTATTTTGGACTATGTGTTGTATGTATCTTTTCACCACCAGATGGCGTCTGTGAATTTGGTAGATTAATTTTTATATATGATGGAATAGATATTCAATTTGTCACTGTTTTTTATCTATGTTTTATGTTACTCATTTAGTATTCATGCTGCATTTGATGCTTTTATTGTGCATTACTTACAAAGATTTTATTTGTAAACTTATCTGCTGTTGTCATGAGAGCGGATGAGACTATTTAAACTGGCTGTCCGACACCTGACTCTTTGACCCTCTGAGAAAGTCACGTGTGTAGTGACGCAACGCATCAGGGAGGAGCCAGGTGCCGCTGTTTCACTGCTGATATTATCGATTTATATGTAAGTTACTGCTTGTTTTTGTCGAAAATAAATTTTAATACTACACTATGGAGCCACTTTTTTTCTTTCACCATTCATCCAATGGCATTCATTGAGTGTGGGAGAGTGCAACCTTGTGCTGGATATTGAGTGTCCCCGTGTGCTGTGAGTATGACTGGAAGCTGATTTCCTGTGGATTGCTATACCACTTGTTGGTCCATGCTCGATTCGGCCCATTGGGGGCCGTTGCTACAGGTGAGAGGCTCGGGGAAATAGGTGTTGCACTCAGGACTATGATTGGATGAACTATAGCTATCTTAGACACTTTTTGCCACAGAGATCATTTATTGCGCTTGCACTTCCCTATATTATTATCAGAAGATCGGATCCTGTTGGTATTGGGAGTCGCATTACACAGTTCATTGGATTGCACTTATCACTTTTCTATGATCATCTGCTAGCGCTTTTTGGACATTTATTACACACATCAGTGTGTCACGTTATTGTGCTCTTGCACATCGTGTATTTCACTTTTTTATTTTTATTGCACTTATCCTCTTGTTAGTCTTTAAGGGATCATTTACAGTCCCAAGAAACCCATGGACTTGTACGTGGCTGGGAGGAGGTGGCTGCGGATCATGTCGTCCTTAGTGACCCAGAGGACTCCAGACCGAATGCCTCAGCAAACCTACGCTGCATGGCCTCCCTGATCCTGCAAAGCCTGCGGAAGGATCCTCTTTTCGTGGTATCAAGGAAAGGGATCGTTACTGGCTGGCAACTCTCCTTGATCCACGTTGCAAGGGTAAGGTTGTGGACCTTATCTTGCCATCGCAGAGGGAGCAGAGGATGAAACATCTTCGGGAGGCCTTGCAGAAAGGTCTGTGCAATGCATTCCCAGAGACTGGGAGGTTACAAACTCCTGTTCCTGGACAACGTGTTGCTGAGGCTTCGGTCAGTCAAAGAAGGAGCGGTGGAGAAGGTGGCCGTCTGACCGATGCGTTCAGACAATTTTTTAGTCCGCAGCCCCAAGGTATGATCGGTTCCTGCAACCATCGCCAGCATCTGTTTTACATGATGCAGGAATACCTAGGGGCAAGATCTGATTTGGACACCTTTTCCACCGAAAATCCTCTGGGTTACTGGGTCTTGAGGATGGATCACTGGCCAGAGCTTGCACAGTATGCAATTGAGCTACTGGCCTGTCCTGCATCCAGAGTTCTTTGAGAATGCACATTCAGTGCTGCTGGAGGCTTTGTAACCGATCACAGGGTGCGCCTGTCCACCAACTCGGTCGATCGACTGACCTTCATAAAAATGAATCAGATACCAAGCACCTGATGCTGATGTAACTGAATAATTTTTTTTTGAAATGTCAGATTTCTTCAAGACTGCCTATGCTGAGTGACTATCCTGTTATGCTGAGTGACTATCCTCTTCCTCCTCAATGATCATGCTGATAGCTTGTAAGAATATTTTTGGTTCTGGGCGCCGCCACCAGTGGCTAAGGCCCAATTTTTCTGCCCCTGTTTAACAGGGGCATGTAATTACAATTTTTGATTCAATACTTTGCAGCAGGGCTCATTCCTGCGCTCCAACTAGAGTATCTGTGAGGGGTTGCAGTGTTGTGGCACCAGCACCAGTGCCTAAAGCCCAATTTTTCAGCCCCTGTAGGGGTGTGTAATTACAATTTTTGATGCAATACTTTGCAGCAGGGCTCGTTCCTGCGCTCCAACTAGAGTATCTGTGAGGGGTTGCAGTGTTGTGGCACCAGTGCCTAAGGCCCAATTTTTCAGCCCCAGTTTAACAGGGGCATGTAATTACAATTCTTGATCGAATATTTCACAGCAGGGCCAGTTACTGCGCCCACCAAGAGTAACTGTGAGGACTTACAGTGTTGTGGCACCAGAACCACCACCACCATCACCATAGGCCCAATTTTTCTGACCCTGTTCAACAGGGGCATGTAATTACAATTCTTGATGTAATATTTCACAGCAGGGCCCGTTCCAGCGCCCACCAAGAGTAACTGTGAGGACTTACAGTGTTGTGACACCAGCACCACCACCACCATCACCAAAGGCCCAATTTTTCTGACCCTGTTCAACAGGGGCATGTAATTACAATTCTTGATCTAATATTTCACAGCAGGGCCCTGTGAGGGCTTACAATGTTGTGGCAACACCAACACCTAAGGCCCCAATTTCTGCAGAGCATATAGGGCAGGCCCCTACTTTCAAACATCCAACTTACAAACGACTCCTACTTGCAAATGGAAGGAGACAACAGGAAATGAGATGAAATTCTCTCCTGTAAGTGTTAATATGGGAAAAACGTTGCTCCTTTCCACTGATGCAAGGGGCGACACAGTGGTGTAGTGGGTAGCACTCTCGCCTAGCAGTAAAAAGGGTCGCTGGTTCGAAGCCCTTCAGGTCTGGTATGGATATTAAGGGGAACCCCACGCCAAAATAATATGTAAACAGGTGACCCTGCCCCCTCTGACGCCCCGGGAAAGCCATAGGAATGTCCCCGTGCGTCAGAGGGGGCGAGGTCACCGGGTGGCCCTGCCCTCAGTTATATAAGAGCTGTCAGAAGAACAGAAGCGTCACACAGCACGAGACTCCAATTGAGGCGGATTGTCCGGAGGTCGAAGCGGGGAAGAAGCCGGAGGAAGATGCCGGAGGAGAACATCGGAGAAAGATGCCGGAGGAGAAGACCAGAGGAACAAGCAGAGGAAGATAGAGAAAGAAGCGGGGGAAGAACAAGAAGAAAAACGCAGGAAGAACAGAAGAAGATGGAAGAAGAAGCAAGGAAAGAGAAAGACATTAATAAAGGAATTGTCAAAAACCGGCTATTGTTTTTTTTTACATTTTTGAGACTTTTTTGTGAAATGGTAGGGGTACGTTTGTACCCCATTACCAATTCACACGGGGGGCTGGGATCTGGGGGTCCCCTTGTTAAAGGGGGCTTCCAGATTCCGATAAGCCCCCCGCCCGCATACCACCACTAACACCGGACAAGGGTTGTGGGGATGAGGCCCTTGTCCCCATCAAGATGGGGACATCCTGCCCATGTTGAGGGCATGTGGCCTGGTATGGTTCAGGAGGGGGGGTGCTCTCTCGTCCTCCCTTCTTTTCCTGCAGCCTGCCAGGTTGCGTGCTTGGATAAGGGTGTGGTATGGATTTTTGGGAGGACCCCACGCCATTTTTTTTTTAATTTTGGCATGGGGTTCCCCTTGAAATCCATACCAGACCTGAAGGGTCTGGTATGAATTTTGAGGGGGACCCTCACGCCATTTTTTTTTAAATTTTGGTGTGGGGTTCCCCTTAATATCCATACCAGATCCAAAGGGCCTGGTAATTGACTGTGGGGGGATCCCATGCCATTTTTTTCAATGACTTTTATGTGTATTGCCCAGACCCGACAATTCATTAATAGCCGCAAGTAGTTTTAAATTACATTTTTTCCTTTAGAAATGTAATTTTGCTCTCGGACTGTTCTAAACATGGGAAACATGCGCTACTTTATAGGTATACTATAGACACCCTCCAGGTACGAAATTTAAAGAAATATTTCACTTTTATTGTTTCACTTTAAGCATTATTAAAATCACTGCTCCCGAAAGTTTTTTTTAAACTTTTTTTTGCGATGATACATGTCCCTTGGGGCAGGACCCAGGTCCCCAAACACTTTTTATGACAATAACTTACATATAAGCCTTTAAAATGAGCACTTTTGATTTCTCCCATAGACTTTTAAAGGGTGTTCTGTGGCTTTCGAATTTGCCGCGAACACCCCAAATTGTTCGCTATTCAGCGAACGGGCGAACAGCCAGTGTTCGAGTCAAACTTATGTTTGACTCGAACAGACAGCCCATCCTTAATGCTGAGCAAAGCGTAAACAAAAGATTACCTGTGGTTGTAGTAGCGCAGTTGTACACAGGAGGATAGCACTGGTCCAAGCAGCAGGCAGGGACTTTATCAGCAACGTAGAACACAATTGTCCAGGCAGTAGGCAGGGATACTGTCCATATACAGTCCAGGGTCAGTGCAGGCAGAGATATAGTCAGAAGTGCCAAAATATTGGTCCTGGTAGTAGGCAGGAACATGTGGTGTGGTCAGTGTGACAGGCAGAGGCATAATGGCAGTAAGTCCTACAGGCAGCAGGCAGAAGTAGGGCCTCGTTCAGGACAGAATGGGGACAGGGGTAGAGGCTTTTCCCACCCAAATCTCTTTGAAGCCTTCGAGTCTCCAGACCCCAATCTAGGAATCAGAAAACAAAAAAAAATGTTTTCTTCATCCAGAAAAACAATTCTGCAGCCCCTCACATATGTGAGACCCCTGTGTTGAATCCCACTAGTCCAGTAGCAGGGTACAAGATCAGTCCATGAGGCAGGCAAAAAACATGGTCAAACAGTCCGAGGTCAGTTCCAGATCAGGCAGAGGTATGTACAGAATCGGCAGACAGAAGCGTGGTCGAATAACAAGCCAGGGTTAGTTATAGAGCAGGCAGTGGCATAAGGGGTGTGAAGGTGTGTGAAGGCAGGAACTGAGAATTACGTTTACCATACTTCACTAATAGTTTATTGAAGTATGGTAACAGCGAAAACATTCACCTATGCAGAGGCCTGGTTGGGAAGAACATTGGGCACAGTAATAAGATGTGTCTCTTCTGACTCCTGCTCCGGTACACACCTTACATTTTTTTTACGTCGTTGGCCTGTTGGTCTGGGAGGGAGTTTATCTGGAAAGTGGCATTCGGAAAGTCGACTAAGAACATCTGATTGGATGTTTTCTGGTTTTCTGGTGGGCCGTTCTGGAATATAAGGGCTGTTAAACTCCCTCCTGGTAGCCAAGGAAGTGTTTGGGGTTTTGGGTGGAGTTGCGATAAATGACATATTAGTTGTATAAGGCCAATTGAAAAAAATAAATTGCGACTTTTTTATACCAATGGTATGTCCGTCTTGTGGCAAGGTATGGTTATTAAATTATATACATAGAGGCATTTTGGTTTTTGGATGGGGCCATTCCTTCTGGGGATTTCCACGAAGGTATTGTTGTGGATCGGAGACAACATGTAGACATCCCTTCTGTCCCTCCACTTCACTGCCAAAATCTCCTTGTTTCACAGACTCGCCGTTCCTCCTTTTCTCAACTTCTTATTGACAATACTTTGAGGAAAGCCCTTCTGGTTCGGTTCTTTTTTACGGTGCCACATGCTGGCATCTTCTTCCGGTGAATGTTGTGGAACAGGGGCAGAGATGTGTAGAAGTTGTCTATGTATAAATGGTAGCCTTTCTCCAGTAGGGGGTATATGAGGTCCCAAACAATTTTCCCACTTGATCCCAAGTAGTCTGGGCAATTAGTGGGTTGCAGCTGGGTGTCCTTCCCTTCGTACACTTTGAAGGCATATATGTACCCTGTGACTCGGTCACATAATTTGTATACCTTCACAGCGGCCCCTTTTGCTGGGAATAAATTGTTTGATTTTAAGCCTGCCACTAAATTTAACAAGGGACTCATCCACACATATGTGTTGGTCCGGGGTAAACAGCTGGGGGAATACTTCAGAAAAATAATTTAGAAGTGGCCGAATTTTGAAAAGCCTGTCATAATTTGGGTCATTTCGGGGAGGGCACTGGGTATTATCATTGAAATGGAGGAACCTCATTATTATTTGGTATCTGGTTCTGGGCATTACCTTGGAGAAGATTGGCATGTGGTGGATGGGGTGGGTTGACCAATAGGAATTCAAAGTGTTTTTTTTGGTGAGTCCCATACAAAATGTGAGGCCTAAAAAAACCTTCAACTCCTCCACCTTTAGGTCTCTCCACTCGTAGGGATGGGCATAATAGGACGTTGGATTATGTAAAATAAATTGCTGTGCATAAAGGTTTCACTGGGCCACAATTGTTGAGAGCATGTCCTCTCTAAAAATTAAATAAAAAAAATGTTTTGGGGAAAAATTCTCCGTGTCCACCTGGACTCCTGGCTGGGCAGTGAAAGGGGGAATGTTAGCTTCTCCTGAATTAAGAGGAAGCCACAAGGGATTCTGAAGGGCATAGGGAAGGCTGGCGTGGGTCCTTGGCCTTTCTTGCCGAGGTACTGCGGTGCTGGTGGATGGCACTGCGGTGCTGGTGAATGGCACTGCCTCCTCACCAAAACGCCTTTGTTTTGCAGGCCAATATCTTCCTCCTCTAAAGTCACTCAGTGTTCCACACATCCATCCCACATACTTTTGGACTTGCAGCTCTCCATCATTTTCTGTTCCAGGATCAGTATATGAATGACAAACAAGCAGCATTCATTTTGGATTGTACCGAATTCTGTCTTGAACACAATTATTTTGCCTTTGATGATCAATTTTATGTGCAAGTCCAAGGCACTGCGATGGGCGCTAATTTTGCTCCCTCGTATGCCAACTTAGCAATGGGTCTTTGGGAACACAAGTACATATGGAACAATAATCCTTATTTAAGGCATCTTGTGTACTACGGCAGGTATATAGATGACATTGTTATCATCTGGAACGGTTCCCCTCAGAATACGCTAGATTTTGTCAACCACTGCAACAACAATCCCCATGGCCTAAGATTCACTTATGTTTCTGATGCGGAGAAATTGGCATTCCTGGACTTAGAGCTATATCATGTTGGTGACACTATACACGCCAGAAATTATTCCAAACCAACTGCTGGCAATTCACTGTTACACTACAAAAGTTAAAATAAAAAGTGTACTAAAGCGCTGATATGAACTAGTAAATAAATATAGAAGACGACCAAATAATATAGCTGCAATTATTGTGTATGTGAACTGATATCACAAAAAAAGTGTTGTATATATTCAAAATGTATAATGCGCTAATATTAACCTCCCAATATAACACGGTGTGATCTCTTAATGATTAATCAGTGAATCATGTGCAAAATAATCAAATAGAGCCTATTATAAATAACATAACATCCTTCACCATAATAAAATCCTATAACTAAATATCAATGCGCTATACAGCTGTATATATATATATATATATATATATATATATATATATATATATATATATATATATACATACATATACAGTTTCTCACAAAAGTGAGTACACCCCTCACATTTTTGTAAATATTTTATTGTATCTTTTCAAGTGACAACACTGAAGAAATTACACTTTGCTACAATGTAAAGTAGTGAGTGTACAGCTTGTATAACAGTGTACATTTGCTGCCCCCTCAAAATAACTCAACACACAGCCGTTAATGTCTAAACCGCTGGCAACAAAAGTGAGTACACCCCTAAGTAAAAATGTCCACATTGGGCCGAAATAGCCATTTTCCGTCCCCGGTGTCATGTGACTCATTAGTATTACAAGGTTTCAGGTGTGAATGGGGAGCAGGTGTGTTAAATTTGGTGTTATCGCTCTCACTCTCTCATACTGGCCACTGGAAGTTCAACATGGCACCTCATGGCAAAAAACTCTGAGGATCTGAAAAAAAGAATTGTTGCTCTACATAAAGATGGTCTGGGCTATAAGAAGATTGCCAAGACCCTGAAACTGAGCTGCAGCATGGTGGCCAGGACCATACAATGGTTTAACAGGACAGGTTCCACTCAGAACAGGCCTCGCCATGGTCGACCAAAGAAGTTGAGTGCACATGCTTAGTGTCATATTCAGAGGTTGTCTTTGGGATATAGACATATGAGTGCTGCCAGCATTGCTGCAGAGGTTGAAGGGGTGGGGGCTCAGCCTGTCAGTGCTCAAACCATACACTGCACACTGCATCAAATTGGTCTGCATGGCTGTCATCCCAGAAGGAAGCCTCTTCTAAAGATGATGCACAAGAAAGCCCACAGTTTGTTGAAGACAAGCAGACTAAGGACATGGATTACTGGAACCATGTCATGTGGTCTGATGAGACCAAGATAAACCTATTTGGTTCAGATGATGTCAAGCGTGTGGCGGCAACCAGGTGAGGAGTACAAAGACAAGTGTGTCTTGCCTACAGTCAAGCATGGTGGTGGGAGTGTCATGGTCTGGGGCTGCATGAGTGCTGCTGGCACTGGGGAGCTACAGTTCATTGAGGGAACCATGAATGCCAACATGTACTGTGACATACTGAAGCAGAGCATGATCCCGTCCCTTCAAAGACTGGGCTACAGGGCAGTATTCCAACATGATAACGATCCTAAACACACCTCCAAGATGACCACTATCTTGCTAAAGAAGCTAAGGGTAAAGGTGATGGACTGGCCAAGCATGTCTCCAGACCTAAACCCTATTGAGCATCTGTAGGGCATCCTCAAACAGAAGGTGGAGGAACGCAAGGTCTCTAACATCCACCAGCTATTGCTGTTATCATGGAGGAGTGGAAGAGGACTCCAGAGGCAACCTGTGAAGCTCTGGTGAACTCCATGCCCAAGAGGGTTTAGGCAGCGCTGGAAAATAATGGTGGCCACACAAAATATTGACACATTGCGCCCTATTTGGACATTTTCACTTAGGTGTGTACTCACTTTTGTTGCCAGCAGTTTAGATATTAATGGCTGTGTGTTGAGTTATTTTGAGGGAACAGCAAATTTTCACTGTTATACAAGCTGTACACTCACTAATTTACATTGTAGCAAAGTGTAATTTCTTCAGTGTTGTCACATGAAAAGATACGATAAAATATTTACAAAAATGTGAAGGGTGTACTCACTTTTGTGAGATACTGTGTGTATATGTGTGTGTGTATATATATATATATATATATATATATTGAATGTATATTTATTTATTTAGAAATGCACCAATAGAGCACTGTATCATATAAACAGTGCAATGCTCCTCTGTACCTACCTCTATTCACCTAGCTAGAGCACAATGGCAGCTGAAGGTGTCCAATATGTCCCCATGCCAAATCCAGGGAACAA
The DNA here is from genome assembly GCF_042186555.1 of Aquarana catesbeiana. Lineage (NCBI taxonomy): Eukaryota > Metazoa > Chordata > Amphibia > Anura > Ranidae > Aquarana > Aquarana catesbeiana. The sequence goes on along the minus strand of NC_133326.1, from coordinate 420,773,103 downwards.
GCCATACAAAAATATGGCAACCCCCTCCCCCACTAGTATTTGCAGTAAGGTGTACATGGAAGGGCAATGCACATCACAAACAGACAATCATTTGCCAACATACTTACCAGCCTGTGAGTAAGGTGCAGCATGATAGCGTAATGTGGCGGGCAATGACCACACAGCGTCCAAGTTAGGCAACAAAGCTCTATTGTAGAAAGGTTCAGCACACCTTGTTCAGGCCCACACTTACGAACAGTGACAGCAGTATGAAGACTTGAGAATATGGACAGCATCTGCAATGAGGAGCGGAATGTGGCCTGGCTGGTCTACACCCAAAGGCAAGGCTTTTTGAAGAAAATGAACGCCCACCTGCAGTGGGGAGTACAGACTGCACCTACCTACACTCGGGGATAGATGCTGTCCTCGGCATCGCAACACAGTGAAGAACAAAAAATAAATAAAAAATAAAAAAACACAAATTATGCCAAAAACAGTAGCATTTTAAACAAAACATAATCAGAAAACTTTGCATTGAGTTGTTTATGATTAGCCCTCCGTGGAATCACCATCAAAACTGTAAGTTTCTGATCAGGCTCTGAGGGTCAAAAGGGCCAGCTATTTCCAGTTCAACCCACTGGGAGAGCCAGACACTGTAAGGTGATAGCCATTGGAGTGGTCTTCTCTGAGGAGTTTTGTGCACATTGCAAGCTGCACACTCCTAGCGAGCCCATTGCACCCACTCCACTAATCATGTCCACTAGAGGCATGGAGCATGTGCAACTGGGGGACCACAATTTGTAGAATGTCCTGCTGCTTGGTGGAAATGGATGCTTGCCAATATAGTATATTGCCTTGGGTCAGTCAGAATCATTCTTACCGCATCCGGAATCCTTTGGCACTCCCACAAGGAAAGTTTATGCCATCGTGAAAGGAAACGCTGTTCTCTGGATGAGGTCAGAATCTTTTTTGCTGAATCGGGGCCCATTTCTCGAAAGTGCAGATTCCAGCAGTCCCAGCCTTATGCCCCGTACACACGGTCGGATTTTCCGACGGAAAATGTGTGATAGGACCTTGAAGTCGGAAATTCCGACCGTGTGTAGGCTCCATCACATATTTTCCATCGGATTTTCCGACACACAAAGTTTGAGAGCTTGCTATAAAATTTTCCGACAACAAAATCCGTTGTCGGAATTTCGTGTGTACACAAATCCGACGTACAAAGTGCCATGCATGCTCAGAATAAATAAAGAGATGAAAGCTATTGGCTACTGCCCCGTTTATAGTCCCGACGTACGTGTTTTACGTCACCGCGTTCAGAATGATCGGATTTTCCGACAACTTTGTGTGACCATGTGTATGCAAGACAAGTTTGAGCCAACATCCGTCGGAAAAAATCCTAGGATTTTGTTGTCGGAATGTTCGACCGTGTGTACGGGGCATAAGAGTGCAGTTGCTGACCCCTGGGGGAGAAGTAAGAGGCGGCTGCGAGCAGAACTGGGGGCCACCTCCACATCCCCCCGACTCAAGTCCATGTCCTCACATGGGCGTTCCACCGGGTAGCTGGAGAGAGCATCCGCATGCCCATTGAACTTCCCAGGTTTCTAATGTATCTTGTAATTGAACCAGGTCAGACAGGCCACCCACATCTGTTCTAATGTATTCAATTTGGCCCTTTCCAGCTAGGCAAGGGGATTATTGTCCGAGAAGACCTCGATCTCTGTCCCTGTGAGGTACTCTGCAAACTTTTGTGATGGCCCATACCAGGGCTAATCATTTCAGAAATTGAAAGAAATAAAGGAACTGTAATTGTGGGGGGTTCTGCAGAGTGTGGCTTGCGTAGGCAATCACCCTTTAACATCTAATTTTCACCGGGGCCCTGTAAACTTCAATCCACATAGGCCAAGATGGGTGTGGATGTCAGATTTTGTTTCAGGGCATCAAAGGCCATCTGTTCCTGCCACCCCCTTTCCTTTGCATAGATTGACTACTTAACAGCTGGGTGAGCGTTGAAGTTATCTGTGCGAACTTGGGGATGAACCACCGAAAATAGCCCACAAGTCCCAGGAAAGAGCATAACTCGGTGAAAGTCTTGGAGGGAAACCACTCCTGTACTGCCTGGACCTTGGCCGTGTCTGGGGAGAGTCCCCCAGCTTCAACAATGTGTTCCAGATATTGGATTCTCTGACACATCAGTGGGCAATTGTTGGGCTTCAACTTTAACTCTTTTTGGGCCAGATGGTGAACACCTAGTCTAGGTGTTGTACGTGGTCTTCGAATGATTTGGAGAAAATGATGATATCGTCGAGATAGAGTAGCACAGTCTAGAAATTGTATTACCCTAAACACCTTTCCATTAAACGTTGAAAGGTACTGGTGGTGTTGATTGAACGCAAACATCCCCAGGGGGGTGAGGGCGTGATAAAAGCTGCCCTCTCCTAATGCTGTTCCCTTACTGGAACTTGCCAGTAGCCGCTCGCTAGGTCAAGCAAAGAGAACTATTGGGCCTGGCCCAGTGCCATGAGCGACTCCTCCACCCTGGGCAAGGGGTAGGCATCCCGGTGGGTACAAGCATTCAACTTATGATAGTCCACACAGATCTGCAAGCTGGCATCCCTTTTTTGTACCAAAATGACAGGAGTGGCCCGTGGATTGTGACGCTCGGATTACAGCACTCTGCAGCGTTTTATGGATCAATGTAAAAATATATAAATATGGCGATGAACAAATGAAATGAACAAAACAAAAACAAAGCAACAATCAACAATTTTGATTGTTGTATAAAGGTGTATTTCACATTCCATTAGCTCCACGATATAGCCAGAATTTACATCAAATTCTCTGGAAGTATTTTTGGTAATATTACCAAACCTTTAATATGGCGGTTTGTCTCTCCCATGGATTGTGTTCTGTCCCTGGGAGCGACTCTTTTACCCCACCAATAACATGGCCACCATAATAATGTTGATTGGATTTGCTTTGGGGGAGGTCCCCTTTGCACTCTATTTAAGGACGGTTCAGTCAGCCGGAAATCAGGTCTTTGATGACGCCCTGTGGGAGGGTGAAACGCATTGACGCAATTTCCGATTACTGACGTCACTTCCGGTCTCGTGGAACGTACTTCCGGTCTCGTGGAACGCACGCCAGGAACAGCATTTGTCACATCCACAGCTCCATTTTTATGCCTATTTTCATCTCAAATTTTGTAAGTACCCATTCCCTTGTGCAATAAATCTTTTTCAATGGTACTTCACTATCAGTTCCATTCTTTATATCTTTTTGGGTACCTGTTTATACCGCTGAGAACCTTCACAAAAGAATCTTTCATTTGATGATCTGACGTTCAATTCACCATTCCTGGATATCTTTGGATACCATTACCAAGCCTGAAGCGACCCCTAGACTGCAAAGCTGGGGGTCATCTCGATCTAGTGAGTGGGGACACATGAGGGGGTGTTGTTGTACACCTGAATAGCTTAGAAGCAGTTTTTTATTTCCTTCACCGTGGAATGAAGCACTTTTGGTCACTTTATTTGGACTTTGTTTTGTTCACTATATATTTTGTTTTTTTTGTTCATTTTATGTTTGCGAGCACCATATTTATATATTTTTACATTTTTTCAAGTGATTAGCACTTTGTGTGTGGCAGCTGCTTTTGTTTTGTTTTGATCTTGTTTTTACACCATCAGCGCGAGTGTATATATTTAGCATATATTTTTTCACATGTTATGGATCAAGTCCTGGACTTCCTGAAAAAGGGCCAGGGGAATATGGAGACATCACTCCCAAATGGGTGGAGCATCCCCTATGTGGATTGCCCTAGTGCAGCCGTAGTCCCCTGTAACAGTCGCGAAGACCAGTAGGTGTTTTTCTAGTAGGTGATGGAGAAGATGTTTTTGAGGCGGAGTGTCATCCTTTAAGGGAATAGACAGTTGTTCCAGTCACTGTCTGTATTGCCCTTTGTTCAGGGAGGCCATGGCAGCTTGTAATATGGCGCACACAGCTTCCACCCCTAGCTGGGCCCAAAAAATGCAGTGACTGGGTACCATGTAGAGATCCGCAATGGTAGTGTGATTTGGGAGCAGGACCAGGGAGGTTCCCAAGTTGATGAGCTGGACTAGCACCTTCCCTCTGAGGACCTTAGACAAGGTGCAGACTGCCAACCCCTCCCCCATCGCCCCAAGGTCTTTGTGGGGCTCAGCCATCACCCCTAACAGGTAGGGACCAGACAACCTCTTGGAGGGGTGCCAGGAGTAGCTTTTGTTTGGAGGCCCTGTGTCCACCTTTTTGATTGTTAAGTCTCGGCCAGCAGGTGGGGTAGGGCCAGGTCCTTCAGGATGTTTATGCCCAGGAGGATAGGCACTGCTGCACTTACTGGACTGCGGGTCACCATGACCCCAACCCGTTCTACTACCTGGTCATCTATCTGTATCTGCACCCAGGTAACTCCTACCATGATGGGTAGGTTATTGGCCCCTTCAGGGACAGCCTGGAGGGCTCCAACTGGTCCCCAATCTTGAACCACTGAGTGTAAAACCCGTACTCCATGATGGTGGCTTCTGACCCAGTATTAAATCAAACACAGGACCATCTGGTTATTTAGTTGGGCGTTAATGACTGGGCTTGGTGCTACCATAGCCTTTGGCCTGTTGGGACCTTGTGTTGTCATCTGCCCCAGGAACTTCTAGTTTAAAGGCGGCCGCCAGGTGTTCTTTTTTTCAGAATAGTTGCAGTTCCTGGCTAGATGCCCAAAGCGCCCACATTGCCATCATTTCCGGTCTTTATGTGGGTTCCTCTGCAGCGGTTTCTTGCCCTTGGAGAGGTGGGTCAGTGTGATGGAGATATTGAATTCCATATTTATATCAATGAGATTCAAGCGGACCATTGCAAGGACTCCAATTAAACTGCCTTGCTCCATAGTATGTATGTATGTGTATATATGTATATATATCTACGTGTATGAGTGTGTATCTATGTGTGGGTATATATATTTATATATGGGTATATGTTTTTTTAATATCATGATAGAGCATAGCTCACCTTGTTAGGAATGTAGTTACACTGGTGGGAACCAGGAAAGGTCCCCAGGTGTTAATTGAATCAACTCACCAGGGGGCCATTAACATGCTACTGTCGGGACTGTTTGGGATGGGAGATCAAAGGAGATTGTTCATTGATTCATAGACTGTGAGGCACCGGAGGTTTTAATGTTCCAGCAAAATCTTACCATGAACTTCTGGACAGCTTCAGATGCAACCAATCAGAATTGAAGCCAACTTAACCAATGAACTTTAGGCTTCAGGGGTAGCCAATCAGGATTCAATGCCACTTCTGAACCAATGAGGTAACCCTGAGTTCTGATTGGTGGGAGGGGGTTCTAACAACATAAAACCAAAAAACCTAGAGAGGCTAGTTCTCTTGTGCTGACGGTCTAGATGAAGGATGGTTAAGTAAGACTTCTCTATACAATGTATTTCTATTATCTTCTGTCTCTTTTATGTTCTGTAACCTTTTCTACCGTAGGATTTTGTCTTAATATATTATTAATCTCTAGCTAGCATGTGTATGACCATTATAGCAATATTTTGTATCATTGGTCTCTGTTTTACAGTTGTATTTGGTAATCTCTAACGTTCCTTTTCTGTATAAATAAATGTAATTGTTTATCTTTTCGCACTGTTACTGTTCGTTTTTAATTCTTATATAGGAAAAGGTTTAATCACTCCATATAAGTGAGGTAGGTATAAAAATCTCCTTATCACCAGCTCTTGCTTGAATGTGGTCATTTCTTACCTCATTGACTCTATGTTCTGGTTTAGTTCCCTGATGGCGGTCTGCATTGGCAACAGAGGAGTTGGTGCCAAGGCCACTTTCCTTACATGTAGTGTTTCATGTCTTAGTCATGGCAACGGTTGCTTCTTCATCCTCCAAGCAACCGCATCCAATACTCTGTCATTAAATGTAAGGTAGGAAAAAACGAAAAAGTGATACTGTAAGTGAGCAAGAGTTAGCTGCACGCCCCGATGAAGATATAGAAAAAAATATGGAGAATTTCCATGTGGGGTTTTGCATTGCAGCAGATAATTCAAAGTAATTTATAAAAATAGTTTATTACAAAAGAATTATTGTACAGGATAACAAATGTCAGTCAAGACATGAGCTTTACAAAATTGGAATACATACATAATATACATTTTGTACAGTGTTGAATCAGTTCAGTGTTACAGCAATACAACAAACATTATAAAAAATAGCACAGTGTCTGTAGAACATCATGTAAGAAGAGCCCCAACGCCTTTCGACCACAAATACTAAAGGTCTTCTTTAGGGGGGCAAAGATACAGACTTCTAAAAAATATACAATATTAACGTAAATATATTAAAAAAGATATTGGTTCCAAAGGGAAGTTACGTCTACAAATTTTACCACTGACATCTGTACATCATAGCTTCCAGAGGTTATGCCCATGATTGGTGCCCAATGATCCAGATCACGCTGCAAGGCCAGAGGCGCCCACACCAAAGGGGGACAGGTGCCCACCAGGCTACACTGGAGACCTACAAGAGGCCGCGTTTGTTTCAGAAGCCGAGGAGGCAAGCGGGAGGGAGGAGAGAGGGTGGGGAGGGGAAAGGGGAGGCGAGCCCAACAGGAGAGGGGCACCACACGGACATCACCAGCAGGTCCCTGGGCCCAAATGCAATCCCAAAGCACTGTGAAAAATTAAATATTAAGTCCTATTAAAAATTCTATCAATAATAGAGTATAAAGACCTATAAACTAGGAAACTAGTGCAGGCAAACTAGTGGCAATGAAAAATAAATAAATAAATATATATATTAATGTAAGTGAACAAGTGAATGGTGGAAAGATGCATGAGGAATGCTAGAGTGCTGAAAAACTAATGTGATGGATGGGAAAGGCAAATGAGTGGATTATGAAAAAGATATGCAAATAATTTAATCAAGGGAGCGCTGGGAATAGGACCCAATAAGTGAGACAAAGTGAAAGTGAAGGGAGAAAAAAGGGGAAAGAAAGAGCAGTTACATAGTTAGTAAGGTTGAATAAAGACACCAGTGATAGTGTTTGGACTAAAAATAAGTCAGTGAATAGGAGAGAGAGTGATAGTGCTGGACAAAAAAATGAAAAGAAGAAGGAATGGGGAAAACAGAAGTGCCTCAAAGCATGTGAGGAAAGATGGGGGGGCACATAAAGAGAGCGCCCATCATGAATAAGTAGAGGACTAAATGTGTGATGGACACAAGGAGTGTGAATAAAAATGGAATAGACAGTCCGAATAGGAAACAACACAAAACAAAGTATTAAAACAAAAATGAAAAGAAAGTGGAAGCTGATAGAAGACCCCAGAAATGGGACCAAGATAAGTGAGGTGAAAAACTAAAGTGAGCATGGAATTAAAACTAAATGGGTGATGGACACAAGGGTGTGAGAAAAAGTAAAATGTACAATCTCATTATGAAATATGAAAACAAAAAGAAAAAAGAGTGGAAGCTGATAGAAAACCCCTAGAATGGGACCTAAATGAAGTGAAGTGAGAAATTGACGTGAGCAAGGGATAGAACACATGAAAGGTGATAAAAGCGAAGCACTAGTGAAATAGAATACTAAATCTAAAAATGACCTAATGTTCGTGAAATAAATATTCCTCCAAGAAGAGAGGGCCAAACCCTTATGGGCACCTCTTGGTTTGAGATATATGAAATAATAAATGGGATGCACCTATAATTTGGACATTATGAGATTTAAATAAGATATCATCATATAAAAGCAAAGCAGTCCAGCAAGCAAAGGTGAGTATGCAGCCCCTACTTACTGGGATAGAAGAAAAGTGGGTAGTTGATCTGACCTAAAGGCTTTCTGGAATGAGAGTACCTTACGAGCTGCCTGACTAGAGGGTCGGTTCGTGATCCGGACGCCCCCCATCCATCCCCATCTCACCAAAACACCACCCACACACCAAGGCCCCCCGGAGACATGTAGAGATGCCATCAAATGGCGCTCACCAGGCGGCCTCTACGGCGTCCCAGAAGGGGAGGAGCCCCCCGGCTACTGCCGTCATTTCCGGCGCAATCACGTATGACGTCACGACACTCCGCGCGCACCACTGAGGAAACTTGCGCATGTGCGGTGGGCCACTAGATGTCCAGAAACATCACAGGACGCCGCCAGCAAACTTAGGCGGCCCCCAGTGGCCAAAAGAAAAACGGCCACAGAGGACACCGCTTGTGAGAGGGATACAGCAACAACGGAGTGCCGCCATTCCCCCCTGCCTGCCGGAAGGTCACACAGGGTCCAAGAAAGCAAAGGCCCTGATGCAAGGGGATGCCAAGAACCCTCACAGCATGGCCGGAATCTCTAGGGGGAACAAATAGAGGGCATTAAAATTAAATTATGCATGTGTGCAGAAATTTAACAACAATAAACAGATATGAATGTTAGATGTTAGAGAATGAGAAATTACATGAGTATCGAGTTAGATCCACATTAAAAAAACAAAGAGACTAGTAAATAAGAACATAGGGATTTGCATAAAGGTTGGAACAAGCCCATAAACTCTGTATGGCGCCAACGTATTTTTGTGTTTTACCTGAAACAAAACCCTTTAAAAAGGGAGCAAAAAGAAATAGATTTGTTGAGGCCAGGGTATACTGTTGCCTGCAACCTAAAAATCCATCGTTGCTCTCTCTGTAAGAGAGATTTGTTCCAATTGCCCCCCCTGACTGGGATATAAATTCGGTCAAGGGCAGCGAAGGATACTTTGGGCATGATGTACTTATGTGTTGACACCATATGTCTGCCCAGAGGTAGATGTAGAGTCCCAATTTGCATATTATACATATGTTGAGCTATGTATAAACATAGTTTTCCCTATGTAGAATGCTTGACATTCGCAAAACATAACATAAAATAATCCTTACATGTGGCATACGTTGATATGGCTGGTGCACTCATAGAGGTCGACATCGCCCAGGAGGGACCGCTCCCACTCCCCCAGGTACAGATTGTCGTAGGATGGGGCACAACATGTTGCCATCGCTGCGCCCTGCACCTGGAGGTAGTGGGAGACGTCAAACATGAAAAAGTTATGGTTTAGTATATATTTTAAATTGTTCAGAATAAAAGTGTTCAATGATCCATCGTGACGAGACCCATATGTCAGTACCTTAGATATTACTGTCAGACCCTTCTCATTCCGGATTGAGCTGTACAAGGCTTTTATTAGACATGTGCAATTTGTTTCGTAACGAATCGAAATTTGGCCAAATTTTGCATCTTTTGGACATTTGGATGCATCCAAATGTCCAAATAAAAAAAATAATGAATTTCAACTAATACAAAAGAAATTATAGCGAATATAACGAATGACTTCGACATGATTCGGTAAGTTGTTAAAGATCTAATGAAACAAAAGGTCAACTCAAAGTAAATCTTACAGTCCAATCAGCTGATTAATTTTGTGCTGGAGGTTGGATTACTGGCAAAGTGCATTCCTGAGAACTGAGTGAGAAGGGTGTTGTATTGTATTTGAGCAGAGGAGAAGAGATATTGTCATTGTGTGTGTTAATAGATTCAATAAACAAACGACTTTCCAAACTACAAATCATTATCAAGAATATATATACATACATAAATATCGAATTTCAACTAATATGAAAGAAATTATAGTGGATATAATGAATTAATTTGACATGATTCTGTAGTTTGTTAAAGATCTAATGAAACAAAAGGTCAACTCAAAGTAAATCTTACAGTCCAATCAGCTGATTAATTTTGTGCTGGAGGTTGGATTACTGCCAAAGTGCATTCCTGAGAACTGAGTGAGAAGGGTGTTGTATTGTATTTGAGCAGAAGAGATATTGTCATTGTGTGTGTTAATAGTTTCAATAAACAAACAACTTTCCAAACTTTGAATTATTATCACGAATATATATACATACATAAATATCGAATTTCAACTAATACGAAAGAAATTATAGCGGATATAACAAATGAATTCGACATGATTCAGGATTCAGTATAATGAATATCGACACTCTACAGCAGGGATATGCAATTAGCGGACCTCCAGCTGTTGCAAAACTACCCTAAGTCCCATCATGCCTCTGCCTCTGGGTGTCATGCTTGTGGCCGTCAGAGTCTTGCTATGCCTCATGGGACTCATGGTAGTTCTGCAACAGCTGGAGGTCCGCTAATTGCATATCCCTGCTCTACAGAAATAACGAATTATCCGAAAACGAATTAACGTACCATAACAAATATAACAGAACTAAATTATGTATTTTACGAATGACAACGAACCGAAACTAAACAAAATTTTCTGTTGTGCACAAGTCTAGCTTCTATGTCCAGGGCTACCAGGATCGATTCATTTTTTAGGGAAATTTGATCAACCTTTTGCAGAAATTGAATGGTGTCTTTAATAAATGAGCGTAGAGCAAGATAGTTTGGTTGTAGCAATGCATCTACAACTCTACTGAGATTTTTATATACTGCCATTCCCTGAGATGATCGGGTGTCCCGTAGGGTCCTTAGGGTTTTTATGAATATTTGGGAGACTGTAAAATGTAGCAACCTGAGGGTGCTTTGTTCTAATAAATTCCCATAGGTCCTTCGTGATGTCCCCTACATCAAAGGCTTGATCCACAAATCTGTAAAAATCAATATTAAATTGATTGATGCAGAGTGGAGAGATAATTTTGTACCACATAGAGTTATTAAGGATTCAGAGGCACATGCGTTTATAGTGAGAACTGTTCATCACCACCACATTGCCCCCCTTGTCTGATGCCTTAATTGTGATAGATTTATTTTTACTTAAAATTGCTAACGCTTTATTTTCGTCAGCTGTGAGGTTGGTGGCACTATTCTTGTTTAGTAGTAACTTACATAGGTCTCTGATAGTTTGTTTAAAAAAATGGATACGTTAAGGTTACTATTAAATGGGGAAATTTGGATGAAGATTTCTTGAACGCTAGCACAGGATTAGTGACAGTTATATCGGATTCCTCAAGAACTTGGTCAAGATCGATTTGATCGATCAGATCAATAGTATTATTTTCTTGGAATAAGAGAGTAAAATCTCATAGAGCTTTAAATTCCTTCATACTGAAATCTGACCAATCTGTGGTGTCTACCTCGGATTCGTTCTTGGCATGAAAACTTTTCAACAGAGTTTTTCGTGCAAAAAGTTGAACATCAGTAATGGCCTCAAAGAGATCGAAACTGGCCTCTGGACCAAAAGTTAGACCATGAGATAGCAAGTGAATCTCAACATCAGTTAATTCATGAGTAAAAAGATTGATCACACTTGGGGATCGGGCTTCATCCGAATAGTGTACGGATCCAGTCCCTTGCCCCCCCTGGGTGTCTGAGGGAAGGAAATTGCTCCCCGTGCTGAGTTTAAAGACTTAGCAGGCTTAGATGGTTCTTTAGTTTCAACCAGATTGCTGGCTTAGGTTAGTCCCTCTGAGGGGGAGGAGTTCTGCTCACCCACCTCAGTCTGGTCTTTTAGAGTAGAGATGCCTGTAGACGGGGTCCGATCAGCCGATGAGATATCATCAGCATGGTCAGTCTCCATGTCCAAAGTTCTCTTTTTGTGTTCTTCCACTCTTTTCTGTTTTTCTTTTTGTTTTAATATTTCATATTGAGATTGTCCATTTCACTTTTTCTCACACTCCTTGTGTCCATCACCCATTTAATTTTAATTCCATGCTTACTAATTTTTCACCTCACTTATCTAGGTCCCATTTCTGGGGTCTTCTATCAGCTTCCAATTTCTTTTCATTTTTGTTTTCACATTTTGTTTTGTGTTGTTTCCTATTCAGACTGTCTATTCCATTTTTATTCACACTCCTTGTGTCCATCACCCATTTAGTCCTGCACTTATTCACGATGGGCTCTCTCTTTATGTGCCCCTCATCTTTCCTCACATGCTTTGAGGTACTTCTGTTTTCCCCATTCCTTCTTCTTTTCATTTTTTTGTCCAGCACTATCACTCTCTCTCCTATTCACTGACTTATTTTTAGTCCAAACACTATCACTGCTCTTTCTTTCCCCTTTTTTCTCCCTTCACTTTCACTTAGTCTCACTTATTGGGTCCTATTCCCAGCACTCCCTTTTTAATCAATTCTTTGCACATCTTTTTCATTACCCACTCATTTTTGCCTTTCCCATCCATCACATTCATTTTTCAGCACTCTAGCATTCCTCATGCATCTTTCCACCATTCACTTGTTCAGTTATATATATATATATATATATATATATTTTTTTTTTTTTTTTCCATTGGCACTAGTTTGACAGCACTAGTTTCCTTGTTTATAGGTCTTTCTCCTCTGTTATTGATAGAATTATTAATAGGACTTAATATTTAATTTTTGACAGTGCTTTGGGATCGCATCTGGGCCCAGGGACCTGTTTGTGAGGTCCGTGTGGTGCCCCTCCCCTGTCGGGCTTGCCTCTCCTTTCCCCTCACCCCCCTCACTCCTCCCTCCTGCTTGCCTCCTCAGCTTCTAAAACAAACACGGCCTCTTGTAGGTCTCCAGTGTAGCCTGGTGGGCACCCGTCCCCCTTTGGTGTTGGCGCCTATGGCTTTGAAGCGTGGTGCGGATCATTGGGCACCAATCGTGGGCATAACCTTTGGAAGCTATGATGTACAGATGTCATTGGTAAATATAACATTTCTAGACATAACTTCCCTTTGAAACCAATATTTTTTGATATATTTATGTTAATAATGTATATTTTTTAGAAGTCTGTATCCTTCCCCCCCTGAAAAAGACCTTTACAATATGTGGTTGAAACGCTTTGGAGCTCTTCTTACATGATGTTCAACAGACACTGTGCTATTTTTTATAATGTTCATTGTATTGATGTAACACTGCACTGATTCAACACTATACAAAATGTATATTATGTATGTCTTCCAGTTTTGTATTATAAAGCTCATGTCTTGACTGACATTTGTTATCCTGTACAATAATTCTTTTGTAATAAACTATTTTTATAAACTACTTTGAATTATCTGCTGCAATACAAAACCCCACAGGGAAATTATCCATATTATTTTCTAAAAGTAGGGTAAGGTTGCGCCTTTATTCGTTCTTGCAGGGCTCTCCTAACATCCCCACCACAAACTGATCCCTCGGTAACTTGTCTGAAGTATGGTCTGCTAATCCTTTTTCTCCAGGCATTTTCACAGATTTTGGAGAGCTACCGCAAGGTGGGTGAGGCTCTTGTCCTCTTGCTGTCTGTAGGAAAAACCTACGTTTCATTTCAGGGACTGTTACATTTTCCCCAAACAGGCCCTCCAGGCATGCCACAATCTGCTCTAGGCTGGCCTGGGAATTCTCCAGAAGCACCATCACTGCACATTGCGTGTCATCCTCTGATGAGTTAATAGCCAGCCATCTTCTGGGTGGGGACCTGATACAGGTGCGTGGCACTCTCGAGTCTCTCCTCCCACTCTGATAGGGAGATGTTTGACCCAATAAACTTCAGCATTAAAGCCTAGTACACGCTAGTTTTTTTTTGTTCAACCCTGCAGGGCTGAACGAAAAAAAACAACAACTCAGGAGGAGGAGTCACTGTACTAACTCCCCGACGTTAGTACAGAGATCTCACCTGCTGTTATATTGTGTTATGACATGGGGATGGCCCCCCCCTGTCAGAACACTCCAGTCAGCGCTTTCAGCCATTGGCTGAGAGCACTGGTCAGGAGCCGATCGACAGACCTTTTTTCGGTCATGCCCCTTCGACAGAAGAAAGCCGAACAACCCGACTGTAGTACACAGGCCAAATGTCTGACGGTTTTTATTGAACTGCCTGATGCTGCCTGACATTTGGCCCATGTGTACTAGGCTTTAGGCCAAGGCCTCTCCAAATAGAACCATTGTGATCCCCGCTCCTCCTTCCACACCATCTGCATAACTGGGCATATCCTGCAGACTGCCGCCAAGTGAAGTGAAGGCAGTGAACACACAGAGTTCAAGTTAGGCAATAAAGCTACATTATATTACCAAAAGTATTGAGACACCTGCCTTTACACGTACATGTATTTTAATAGCATCCCAGTCTTAGTCCATAAAGTTCAATGTTGAGTTAGTCCACCATTTGCAGCTATAACAGCTTCAACTCTTCTGGGAAGGCTGTCCACAAGGTTTTTGGAGTGTGTCTGTGGGAGTGTTTGACCATTCTTCCAGAAGCGCATTTGTGAGGTCAGGCACTGATGTTGGCAAAAAGGCCTGGCTCGCAGTCTCTGCTCTATTTTATCCCAAAGGTGTTGGGTATTGGGTTGAGGTCAGGACTCAGTGCAGGCCAGTCAAGCAACTCCACCCCAAACTTGCTAATCCATGCCTTTATGGACCTTGCTGTGTGCACTTGTCCAAATCATTTGGTGGAGGGGGATTATGGTGTGGGGTTGTTTTTCAGGGGTTGGGCTTGGCCCCTAAGTTCCAGCAAAGGGAACTCTAAAGCCTCGTACACACAATCTGACTTTCCGACGGGAAAATGTTCGATGACAGGCTGTTGATGGAAAATCGACTGTCTGTATGCTCCATTGGACAATTGTTGTCGGATTTTCTGCAGACAAATGTTGCATAGCCGGTTTTCAAATTTTCAAACAAATGTGTGTTGTCGGATTTTCCAAGCGTGTGTACACAAGTCCGACGGACAAAAGTCCAAAGTACAAACACACATGCTCGGAAGCAAGGACGACCCGGAAGCAGTCGGTCTTGTAAAACTAGCGTTCATGGTGGAGATATCACATTTGTGACGCGGCAAATTATGAAATTCCTCAATGCAGCGCACATTCTCTTCTTCTTTATAATGGTATAATAATGAAGTTGCTTAGCTGGTGATGTTGACAGAGTTCTCCCAAACGTATTTCAAAAGGCTTTTTTTTCTAGTGATATCCAGCATAATATTTGTTTTCTTTTTTTTTATTTTGGGTCAACTTACCACAACACCATTATTATCCCGTAGTTTTTAAGCTCAAAGATACAACTATGTTGGTGTCCCTTGTTAATTTGACATTGTATTTTGAAATGTACCTGCCTACTCACAAACAAACTGTCCTTTTTTAACTAAAACACATAGTCAAGTATTTTTCAAACTAAATATTTTTTATTTAATAGGGAGCACAAGATCATATTAAAATCAAGAGAAAGGCAGTGGGGAGAAACAGTTGGAATTGGTGAAGCATTTGTACCCCAGGGCAAATATCAATTATGTGAAGTGCTAAATTGCTAACCTGAGGAGTCCATTTAATAGTGAGCACAATACGGTCCTGGACTCTGAGAGATCGGGAAGCAGCAGATGACATATATGTCCCCAGGCTGTGGTCTTACCACAGCTTGTGTTTTTTGCCAGACCTGAACGACCTGACCATGGCTGTAGCAGGACACAGTGCTGGGACCCCTGATGGTATACAGGAGATTTATGATGAAATTCCCCTGCAGATTGTCAGGCGAATGGCTGGAGAGTGATTCCAGGGCAGAGAAGAAGCAGGGCACCCTCACCCTTCCTCCACCTTCAGTCCAATCACAGGATGAGAAGGTGGACATCAGTGCAAGATGCTGCTGTATATCGATGAACAGACACTCAGAGTGTTAGATCACAGTACCTGGCTAGGCTGGCTTCTTCATTCACAGAGCCGATTTCAAGCTGACACAGAAACCGGAAGTGACATCACTGCCCGGGGAAAGCACCGCCCATGTCCTATGGCAGCTGTGCCAATCAACAGTGAGACATCAGAAGAATGACACATAAAAGAGTGTAGAGGTGCACTGCATAGCACCACAAACCATCACAAAACCCTGCAAATGAAGTGTCTCGTCTGCAGTCATGTGATTGCATTGGCGTCACGCTTCCCATAGTGCACTATGTCCGGCGCTCGAACACAGTGCACTTAAAGGGCCTTTTTTTTTAAGGCCCTTTTTTTGTGACTAGCAGCAGCACAAGACAATACGATTCAGCTTGTATTCGGATAGGTTAATTGCTGTTACAAAAAGCCTGAACCGACTTGACAGTATTCCAAATGCGTTCTCTACAACTCTTCGGGCACGGGACAGCCTATAGTTGTAGATCCTTTGCTCTGGGGTGAGGTTCCTCATGGGAAAGGGCCTCATAAGATGTTCCCCCAGAGCAAAGGCCTCATCTGCAACAATTCCAAATTGAGGCCCTCAACATTCTCCTCAGGAGGTGGCAAGTGTAAGGTGCCATTCTGTAGTCGGTAGAATTCAGTCTGGGCAATCACTCCTCCATCCGAGTTGCGGACGTTCTTCCCAACATCAAGGTACAAGAACTCATAATTTGCAGACACCACCGCTAGTATCACTATACAGCAAAAGCCCTTATAATTAAAATAATAAGAGTCCGAGTTGGGTGGTGGGACAATACGCACATGCTTCCCATCAATCGCCCCACCACAGTTGGGAAAATCCCACTGATGGTGGAATTGGGAAGCAACAGCCTGTCATTCTTGTGCGTTGGAAGGAAACTGTGGAGTCAAACAAGAAAAAAAATACTACTTTTGCACATAACATTGCAAGCAGATTAGGTTCAATAAGTTTTTATTGTATATAAAATAGTTTTCCAAACGGAAAATGAAAACATAAACAAGATCAGATGCTCGACATCGGGCAATCTGATTTAGTAATAAAGAAACATACATGGGTAGATCAATACATTATTATGCGTTCTGTCTTCAATATAAACATAGTGTATTATCTCAACAGCTTTCGGAACTTTTGCTGTTAGTCATGTTGACTAAAATTCCCGAGATCTGGACGCCCCTATGGGATCATGCTGCGCCCAGGTGTCTAGGAACTCTGAATAAATAGACAAGTAATCTGAATACCATCAGCGTATAAACGTTGGTGTTCAACCAATCTGCTGGAGGTTGTGAGGGGATTGATGTTAAAGAGCAGAATACAATAGGCAAAAAATAAAATCATGACTATAGATAGCCCAAAAGAGTAGTATAAGAGTAAAGAAAAGTGTTGGAATGACAGGTAGAGGAAAGAAGAGAGGTGGGGGGAGGAAGACTGGCAAGGTAGGTGGGGGGGGAGGGGGAAGGGAGGGGAACAGCGAGCCTCACCCCAAGTCGGGGCCTTTATTATTAGGTTGTTTGTGTGGAACTAGTAGAATTTGTAACTTGGCTTTCAAAGCTGTGAGTCTGCTTTTTAGCTTATCTGAAGTGGAGTAATGCCTCCATATGCTCCAGATATAGGAAAATTTTGCATATTTGTCTATGGCTCTGGCTTGCATTTCCTTCATAAGCATGGTGTTATTTATTTCACTTACCCACTCTAAAAGAGATGGGGGAGTAGTGGATTTCCAGTGTCTAGCAATTAATTGTCTATCGCTGCTGAGAAAAATTTTTAAGAGGTTGTGTTTTTGTGACTTAATTTTACCCGGTAGTATTGATAGGAGAGCGATGAAAGGAGAGGGGGTGAGTGGTTTATCGTAGATTTCTGTATAGATTTGGAAGATTTGGGTCCAGAACGGACCTATCACATCGCATTCCCACCAGATGTGTCCATACGTACCCTTCGCAGAGTTACATCTCCAACATATATCGGTGGTTGATGAAAACATGATCCTGAGATTCGTTGGCACTCGATACCATCTGGATAAAACCTTGTAATTTTTTTCCTTGGTGTAGCACGAAATGGCTGATTTGTGGGTGAAAATAAAAGCTTTACCCCATTCGGCTTCGGTTATTTCCCTCCCGAGTTCCTCTGACCATGCTTTGGTGTAGTTGGGTAAGGTATCATGTGTGTGTTCTATAATCAGTTTGTAGATCAATGAAAGGGTGTGACGGGGGCTTTCTGAGAATGTGCATAGTTGTTCAAAGCCAGTCAAGGGTCTGTGAATCTGTTTGGAATCATGTAATTTCTTACAGTAGGCTGTCAGATGTAGACGTGTTAACCATGTTACGTTGGATGATGTGATGCTTAATCTTGACGTGAAAGTACCAAGTGTGTTGTTGACAAATTGTCGTGCTGTGGGCCAAGTGGCTCTGTTGTGATCGTCTATGATTTGTATAGAACTGCCTTCTGGGAGAGCTGGGTTGTCAAATAGAGGGGTAAGGGGACTTGGCTCAGTGGAAAGTGAGTATCTTTCTTTTCTGCGGTACCAGATTAATAGTGCATCTCTGGTCAGTGGAGACAAACTAGTAAGAGATCTATGAGTCCGTTCATAACCCCATGGTAAAGCCCGGAGGTCAATTGAAGATAGGTCCTGTTCCACCAAAGTGGAAGCTTTACGTAGTGGGCGAGGGAACCACTCCAGTAAACGGGAGACCACTGCTGCTGTGTGGTAGAGTTCAAAATCTGGGAGGCTTGTCCCACCTTTGGAAATGGGGGTACATAAAAGTTTGTGTTTCAGTCTGGGATGGTTTCCCCTCCACACGAATCGTATGGCCATGGAATGAAGAGTACGGAAGAAGGCAGCTGGCAAGGCAATTGGGAGGGCTTGAAATAAGTATAATAATTTAGGGAGTATGTCCATTTTCAATACGTTCATGCGACCAAACCATGATAATGGCAAGTCCCCTCGGCTTTCAGTGAGGCGTCTAATTTTCGTGAGAAGTGGACTGTAATTTAGGGCGTATATTTCCGAGGCACGGCTTGGGATGGCCGTACCTAGGTATGAGATAGATTTTGATTGCCATTGGAATGAGAAGTTGGCCTTAAGAGAGGAAAGGGTCGGCTGAGGTAGGGATATGTTCAGTGCTTCTGTTTTAGAGAGATTCAGTTTATAATTACTGAGACCACCGAATCGGTTGATCTCGGCAAGTATGGATGGTATACTAATATGGGGATTGGTCACATAGAGGAGCAAGTCGTCTGCATAAAGGGAAAGTTTACATTGTGAGGACGGGGTCTGTATCCCTCGTATATCCGGATTAGCTCTAATAGCTTGGGCTAGATGTTCGATTACTAAGGCAAATAGGAGAGGGGAGAGGGGACAGCCTTGTTTCGTGCCATTGGAAATAGTGAGTTTCTCTGATTGAGTTCCATTAACTAAAATTGTGGCTGAGGGCTTAGAATATAGTGACATGATGTGGGTTAGCATTCTAGGTCTTAGTCCTATTTGGGAGAGAGTAGCCTGAAGAAAGGGCCAACTGACCCTATCAAAAGCCTTCTCCGCATCACAGGAGAGAAGGCAGGTCGGTATGTGGTTACGATGGGCATATGTCACTAGGTGGATAGTTTTGGTGGTATTGTCCCTAGCTTCACGTCCAGGGACAAAACCCACTTGATCTCTATGTATTAGATTTGGCAAAAGAGGTGAGATATGGTTCGCTAGGATCTTAGCATACAGTTTAAGGTCTATATTTAGTAGGGATATCGGCCTATAATTAGAACATAGAGAGGTATCCTTGCCTGGTTTTGGGATGACTACTATTTGGGCTTGTAATAAAGTATGGGAGGGAGATAAGTTCTCATCTATGGCGTTGAATGCTTTGGCCATCAGGGGGGATAACAAAGGTGCAAATGTCTTGTAGAAGCGTGAGGAGAACCCATCTAGACCTGGGCTTTTACCATTCTTTAAATTTTTAATGGCAAGTTGGAATTCGGAGTCGGTCAAGGGGGATTCCAAGTCTTCTGCTTCAGAGGCTGGGATGGTTGGGAGTGCAGTTTCCTGAATGTATGAGGACAGTGTTTGAATCGGAGAGTCTGTTTGGGTGTTGGGTGACGGTGTCTGGGGCTTGAGATTGTATAATGTGTCATAGTATTGACGGAATTCTTTTACTATGGAAGAATTATTTATTATTTTACCTTTATTGGGTGAGTTAATACAGGGGATAGCCCTCCGGGCCTGTCTGGGTTGCAGAGTCTGCGCAAGATGTCTGCCACACTGATTTGCTTGTGAGTAGTGGACAAATCGCCCTTTATCTCTCGCTACCAGTGAGCGTTGTGAAAAGATTTGCAAGAGGTCTCTCCTAGCATTGGTGAGTTCTAGTTGAGTTTTTTCCTCGGGGGATCGTTTATGGTCCTCCTCTAGGGTGGCTATTAGGGACAGAAGGCGTGTGATGTCTGCTGTTCGCGCACGTTTTAATCTGGAGCCGTGTTGGATAAGTTTACCCCTAATGACGCATTTGAGGGCTTCCCATTTCATTAGTGGGTTAGTGTCATCACGGACATGATCTTCAACAAAGTGTTTGATGGTTTGTGTGATGTCCTGGGTGCATACTGAGTCTGAGAGCAGATTGTCGTTTAATCTCCACGTGGCTCTCTTTTTTTGTGTTGGTATGCTTCCTAAATTCATATGTATGGGGGCGTGGTCAGACCACAAAGTGAGGCCTATCGAGGCGGAAGGTGAGAAATCCAATAGGGACTGGGAAATGAAGATATAGTCTAATCTACTGTAGGTAGAGTGTGCTGGGGAGTAGTATGTGAAATCTTTAGTGGAGGGGTGTAACATCCTCCAGACGTCCACTAAAGAGAAGTCTGAAAGAATTGTACGTATTTTGGTCAGGGAAGCCGGGGAGATTGAGGACTTACCCATTGAGGTGTCAAGGCGTGGTATCAGAGCGGCATTGAGGTCTCCTCCCAGGATCATGTTGACCGTACTGAATCTTTTCAGGCGAGTAGAAACCTTGGAGAGGAATTGCAGTTGATCCTGGTTTGGAGAGTAGACATTAATTATAGTATAGATCATATTCATATATGAAAGTTTTAAGAAAACATATCTCCCTAGTGGATCAATGAGGGTGTCTAGCACATCCGGTGTGAATGAGACATGAAACGCGATCGAAACCCCTTTAGATTTCGCTGCGGGGTTGGTGCTGTGGAACCAAGTGGGATATTGCTTATGGAGAAGTTGCGGAATGGTGTCTGATCTAAAATGAGTCTCCTGAAGGAGTAAAATTTGGGTACGATTTTTGTGAAAATGATATAAGATTTGCCTCCTTTTCTCTGGGGTGTTAAAACCCCTGCAGTTTAAAGAGGAGACTTTCAAGGGGGTTTGCACTGCCATAGGGAAGAGGATTTGATAATTAGGTATACTAAGACAAGGGGGAGGCTCGCTGTCTCCAGGGGGGTGGGGGAGGGGTGAGGAAAGGTAGTAAAGAAACCTCCGTTAGTATTGAGTTGTAGAATAAATTTAAATGAATAGATAGGGAGAAAAACAGAAAGAAAACAGAGAAAGAAAAACCTTGGCCTCAGAGGCCGCATAAAGAACATTGTGTTCTAACGTTCAGCTAATGCCTCTAAGGGCGCTGAAAATCCTATGTGGGGGGTAGTGGCTAGTCCACAGAGGGGCCCGCACACACCGGGCTACTAAGAGAAAAAGGCAATAAGTTTTAAATACTGCTATAACTTTAGCAACTCAGGACTCGCAGAGTCGCATGCGCCTCGCTAAACTATTATGAGCTGTCCAGCCGGACAAAGCTCCAAGATGAGGTCCGATGATCTAACTGTCTGCAGGGTCAACAATATGAGAATAACAATACAACATAAAGCAATGAGGGACGGGGTGAGAAGGGCAGGGTCTGGGGGGGACCCTAAATAAAGTAGTGAATCACAGTGTTGGCTTGGGATCTCTGTTAACAAAGGAGGGACCGTGCTGCTAAGAACACAAAACAAACACAGTGTGTGAAAAGAACAAAATAACATAGCTAAACATAATGTCCCAACAATACTGTAACCATAATACTGGGGCCGCTTCATCGGCGTAGTGCCTGTGAAGGAAAGAAATGGTTAATCAGAAGATCTGCAGCGGGGGTTCATCCATCTGTTGCTTTGGGGAGATCCGACTTTGAGCGTTTGTTCTTCCTAGATTGTTTTTGCCAGTTCGATGCGATCGGGAATCCAGGAGTCGCTGCATGGATTGGCCAGTCAGGGATGTGGATCTGGGGCAGTTCGAAAGTCCCGAGGAACTTTGGGAGGTCACCCAGAGTGCGAAATGTGGCCGACCGTCCTTCATGAGATGCAAAGAGATTAAATGGGAAACCCCAGCGATATTTAATGTGCTTTTCCTGAAGGGCTCCTGTGAGGGGTTTCAGTGCACGTCGCATGTCCAGGGTCAGCTTGGAAATGTCTGGTAATAAAGTCACAGCAGCATCATTAAAGTATATGGCGTCTTGGTTGCGAGCTGCACGCATGATAGCATCTTTAATCGCATAAAAGTGGATTCTGCAGATCACATCTCTGGGGTGTGCAAGATTTGGGTTTTTGGGGCCGAGGGCTCTGTGTACACAATCAAGTTCTATGGGAGATTCTTTATCTTTTTGGAGCAGGTCATTGAATATGGCCGTGACTGCAGGGGCCAGGTCTTTATTTTCCACAGATTCTGGGAGGCCGCGTATACGTATATTATTACGTCTGGCGCGATTTTCTTGGTCATCCTGGTGATACATCAGTTGCTGTATCTGTAGTGTGTGTTCCTGCAAGATGATTTCATGTGACTGTAGTGTAGTGACAGTCTCTTCTACAGTTTGTTCCACATCTTCTATCCTGCTTGTGACATCCTTGCACAGCTCAGAGATTTCCTGTTTGTAGGAGCGTTCAAGTCTCTGTACACAAGCCTCAAAATCATGTTTGGTGGGGAGAGCTTTGATGTAAGCTTCCATGTCCCATCCACTATAAGACCGGTGCGATGTTGGGGAATGACATGCAGAGCGCACAGATTTATTCTCTGAGTCTGGAGGGGATCTAGCACGCTGCCTGGTTGTCATATGTGGTGTGGAGCGCTGTTATGTAGCTCCTTGTGAGGCCGCATGTGAGCCTGAGGAGCGGGTCAACGCCATCTTGGATTTGGGGGGGCCGTGCTGCTTTTGTCCCAAATGTATGAAAAAGCGGTCGATTTCCCCCTCGGTTTGTGTATCAGGGGTATGGCGTCCTTCTCCCCCACCTCTCTTCCCCATTACAGACCTGTCTGCAGAGTTCTGGAGTCGCTGAGAGCCTCTATTAGTCCGGTGTGTGCAGGAGCTCCTGAGAAACACGTCTCACTCCTCCATGAGCCAGGCCACGCCCCCCCATTGCAAGCAGATTAGACACAAACATTCTTGGCCAACATAAGTATAACATTTATTTAAATGAGTATTTAAAAACAAACGTAAAAGGTCAAAGTATCAGATTCCTCACCCCCTCTGGGCCCATTCTAAAGATGTTATGGTGGGGGGGGAATGGGCAGATGTTTTGGACAGGTAACCCTCTCCACTTCCATGAGAGCTGAATGCCTAAATAGTATGTGATACTTTGGCCAGCCCCTCCTTACTTACACTATTGGCAGCCCACTGGACAGGTAAGAAGTGTCATAATCCAAAAATATGGATACACACTGTCCAAATTGAGGCACATTTTTACGTTCATAAATTACCTATCAAGATAATAGGAGACAAAAACTTTCAACAGTACCATTTGAAGGTATTCAGGCAGGCCCTTGCACTACATGATTTGGTGAATTCATCCAGAAATATGAACACAAAAGAGGTATAGTGTGAATGGGTTTGGCAAAGTCAGCAGATAGAGCATTGGGATCGGTTGACATAGCATTTGGGGGAGGGTTCCAAATGAGTTTGGGCCCCAAAAAAATAGCCTCTTGAACTCTGCCTGAATTTTAGGACAGCAATAAACATTTGTACACATTTTAGGGGGTGTTTAGGGTAAGCACAAAAATGTATCTGACAAAATACATTAAATTACTATTTGTTAAAATTGGGGTTGTGACCTGTCCACTTATTTTTGTATATATGCACCAACATGCCTCCATCCCATAGTGTGCAGAAAAAATGGAGATAGAAAGTAGGACTTTGTGTGAGGCATGTTGGTGAATGGGTCCACATGACAAGAATTGTTGAGAGGGAATATCTGAGGTAGATCCTATATTGAGTGATGATACCCACAACATATATTACAGGAAAAATGATGTATACTTTAATACAAACAAATGAAAAACAAAATACAATACAAAAAGAGTACATTTGAGCTACAATGAGACATGTTAGCATACGTCAGTTTACAGACATAATTGGAATAGTAATTGTACATATACATATCACAATAAGATGGTATAGTATATAATACAGTGGATAAGAGTATGCATCAATAGATGTTAACTCTACGCGTTTCTTGGCTTGGAACCAATCGTCAGGAGTCTGATGCAGTATAGCTACATTGAAAAAATGACTATGTGTCAATAAAAGTGTGGAAAAATGGACACCAAAAATTGCAAATATGTTTTGATATACTCACAAAAAATGCATGGGTAGATGATATCCCATACATTGTGGTGCAATGTTGGCCCGGGTACACTGACTCTCCCCCGGGGTTGAGGCAGAGAGCACGCTCCGTAAGACCGTCGGCCCCGACCGACAAAATGGCCGGAGCACCTACAAGGGCCACCAAGAGGGAAGGTGACGAGGCCCAGGGAGTGGGAAACACACTGGGAATGAAAAAAGATTATATGAGTGTAAGTGGCATGAGTGAGAGGTGAGTAGTGAAGGTGGAAAGAAGGACAAAGGATAGAACCCAAAGTGTGCATAGATGTGGAAATGTGAGTAACCCAAGACCAAGGGGAGGGGTGTGTGAGGCAGAAAGTGAATGTGCAAAATGGGAAGCCACTGCAAGTGTCAGTGGAGGATTGTGAAGGTGTGCAGGGGGAATTACCTGTAGTGAGACTGCCGGGCCAGGTGACGTGCCCCAAGGAGACATGATGAGCGCTTGAGGTGCCCGGCCAGTGACGGCCGTTTAAAAGCCGAGGGCTAGGGGCGTGCTCACGCCAACGTCATGAGCAGGCGTGATGATGTGAGGGGGGGCGGGCAACCAGAAACATCGTACGGCCAACCTCCCAACCCCGCAGCGTCAAAGCCATAGATGGTGATTCACCAAAGGAGCTCCGCCTCTGGCAGCCGGAGGCGGGACCTGGGAGTCATGACGCCGATGCGTCGAGGCCAGGGCCCGCCCCCGTCAAGGGTAGGACGGGTGGCGGGTCGTGGGCTGGACGCAGCGCAACCCCGGGAGAGGACCAGATAGGTCCCGGCACCAACTGCATCAAGGGGTAGTGAAAACATAATATGCATGAGCGAGGAGAATAAAAATGTAAATATTATGAGAAAAGAAAGAAAAATAAATAATAATAAAGTAGAAAGAAAAACCGAAGTAAACAAAATGAGCAAGCCTTATAAAAGGCGAGTAGTCTCCCCTTTGTGGGCAGAGAAAATAACATAAGGGCCACAAAATCTTGCAATGAAGAGAATCATTGAGCAAGAGAGTGTGGAGATAATTAGCTATAGCTCTGAATAATTGTAGGGTATGACTAAGGGGAAAACCGAAATAAAAGGGTAAGAATAGGGAACAAATGGGAAGCAGGTATATAAAGATGAGAACATAAATAAAAACGCACACAAAAAAGCAACAAACAAACAAACAAAACACAAAAAGCAACTTTAGCCCTGAATTGAATCAGTTTATATTGTCTGACTAAAGGAAGAAAAAACAAAAAACAAAAAGAAAAAACAAAAAACAAAAAAGAAGAAGAACAACTTGTTTCTGGTTGCCCGCCCCCCCTCACGTCATCACGCCTGCTCATGACGTTGGCGTGAGCACGCCCCTAGCCCTCGGCTTTTAAACGGCCGTCACTGGCCGGGCACCTCAAGCGCTCATCATGTCTCCTTGGGGCACGTCACCTGGCCCGGCAGTCTCACTACAGGTAATTCCCCCTGCACACCTTCACAATCCTCCACTGACACTTGCAGTGGCTTCCCATTTTGCACATTCACTTTCTGCCTCACACACCCCTCCCCTTGGTCTTGGGTTACTCACATTTCCACATCCATGCACACTTTGGGTTCTATCCTTTGTCCTTCTTTCCACCTTCACTACTCACCTCTCACTCATGCCACTTACACTCATATAATCTTTTTTCATTCCCAGTGTGTTTCCCACTCCCTGGGCCTCGTCACCTTCCCTCTTGGTGGCCCTTGTAGGTGCTCCGGCCATTTTGTCGGTCGGGGCCGACGGTCTTACGGAGCGTGCTCTCTGCCTCAACCCCGGGGGAGAGTCAGTGTACCCGGGCCAACATTGCACCACAATGTATGGGATATCATCTACCCATGCATTTTTTGTGAGTATATCAAAACATATTTGCAATTTTTGGTGTCCATTTTTCCACACTTTTATTGACACATAGTCATTTTTTCAATGTAGCTATACTGCATCAGACTCCTGACGATTGGTTCCAAGCCAAGAAACGCGTAGAGTTAACATCTATTGATGCATACTCTTATCCACTGTATTATATACTATACCATCTTATTGTGACATGTATATGTACAATTACTATTCCAATTATGTCTGTAAACTGACGTATGCTAACATGTCTCATTGTAGCTCAAATGTACTCTTTTTGTATTGTATTTTGTTTTTCATTTGTTTGTATTAAAGTATACATCATTTTTCCTGTAATATATGTTGTGGGTATCATCACTCAATATAGGATCTACCTCAGATATTCCCTCTCAACAATTCTTGTCATGTGGACCCATTCACCAACATGCCTCACACAAAGTCCTACTTTCTATCTCCATTTTTTCTGCACACTATGGGATGGAGGCATGTTGGTGCATATATACAAAAATAAGTGGACAGGTCACAACCCCAATTTTAACACATAATTATCAGGGTGGTAGACACCCGTTCTCTGTGACCTGATAATCCACCTGTTTAGTTCAATCCTCACAACCCTATTTATTTCTCTTGCCATACTCACCCAATTCCCATTCTACTCACCCTTTACTCCCTTTCATTACTCATCCCTTATTATTGTTTTGTCTTTGTCGTCTTCCTCTTCTCCTTGGTATCTTTCTTGTTATAGAGACCGATGGTTCCCCTCTCGCCTACTGATTTATTTCAGTGCTAGAGTTACATTAACACTATTATCGATACCGCCAGCATATCCTTTTTTAGCTAAAATAATACTGATTCAATTCAGGGCTAAAAATCTATGTTGCTATTGTTCCCCCTTTAGTCAGGTAATTACTGATTCAATTCAGGGCTAAAGTTGTTCTTCTTCTTTTTTGTTTTTTGTTTTTTCTTTTTGTTTTTTGTTTTTTCTTCCTTTAGTCAGACAATATAAACTGATTCAATTCAGGGCTAAAGTTGCTTTTTGTGTTTTGTTTGTTTGTTTGTTGCTTTTTTGTGTGCGTTTTTATTTATGTTCTCATCTTTATATACCTGCTTCCCATTTGTTCCCTATTCTTACCCTTTTATTTCGGTTTTCCCCTTAGTCATACCCTACAATTATTCAGAGCTATAGCTAATTATCTCCACACTCTCCACACTTATAAGCAATTATAAAAAAAAAATAATTGTAAAAGATAACAAATAAAATAATAAAAATAAAACAATTCTGGCACTGTTCATTGCTCTAATGACACCATCCACTGGCCCCCCAAAAAGCATTTTGAAAATAAATAAATAAAATAAAAATAGAGAACTGCTGACACCGTTTACTTCCCTACTGACACAATCCTACTTCCCACTGCTAAGTTAGTTATCAGTAAATGTCTCTGAAACGTGCCACATCCAAATAGCTAGACAGAAAGAAGAGATAACCCCTAACTGGACTTTTAAGGCACTGGGATTCCAATATAAGTAGAAAAATATAAATGTTTTATTAATAGCGTACATATATCAAAAATACAAGATAAAAATAGCGGAATGTTTAACAATCATGCATATGAATTGAAAGTCACCACAGTGATTAATAATGTTGTCTTATGATTTGACCAATACGTTTCGGAGTTTTCAAAATCTCCTTCTTCGGGGTATGTAAGAGAATCAATCATGTGTGTATAATATATTAACAGACAATTTAGATAAACAACAACATGAGAAATGGCAACATAAATTGTTAGTGAAAATGTGCGTATAACATGTTTACTGAAACTGTCATATGCATAACATTCCACTTAAAGTATTAAAAACAACAAGAAAGTGGAGCGGAAATATGTCTTGGATATGCCGTCTATGATTTTTGGTATCACACTTATGCCCCGTACACACGGTCGGATTTTCCGACAGAAAATGTGTGATAGGACCTTGTCGGAAATTCCGACCGTGTGTAGGCTCCATCACACATTTTCCATCGGATTTTCCGACACACAAAGTTTGAGAGCAGGATATAAAATTTTCCGACAACAAAATCCGTTGTCGGAAATTCCGATCGTGTGTACACAAATCCGACGGACAAAGTGCCACGCATGCTCAGAATAAATAAAGAGATGAAAGCTATTGGCCACTGCCCCGTTTATAGTCCCGACGTACGTGTTTTACGTCACCGCGTTTAGAACGATCGGATTTTCCGACAACTTTGTGTGACCGTGTGTATGCAAGACAAGTTTGAGCCAACATCCGTCGGAAAAAATCCTAGGATTTTGTTGTCGGAATGTCCGAACAAAGTCCGACCGTGTGTACGGGGCATAAGAGTGGGAGTAATTGCTGAGGAGTGGCCTATCAACCCAGGAAGAGTTTAGCACCCATTACTGCTGAAGTCAAAGAGAGGCAGGACCCTGCAGATAAAAGCAGTAAGGATGTTTATATATTTATTGTAACTTTGTCTGAAAATCAAACATTTCCATACATAAGATATTGTATTTCTTCAATATCATACGTCATAATGAAAAGATTGGTGCTGTTTATTCACAGGTAAGTATAGCGCACTATCAAACAAGTGGCCGCTGAAAGATGAAGTATGAAAAGTGGGGGGGGGGGTGTGAATGTGATGGCTATTAACCACTTGACAACCGACTCACGACGATTTTCGTCGGCAAGGTGGCATGGACAGGCAAAATCACGTACATATACGTGATTTGCCTTCCGCGGGTGGGGGGTCCGATCAGACCCCCCCCCGGTGCCCGAGGCGGTCGTCTTTTGTCCCACGGCGACATCCGTTCGTGGCCCCCCCCCCTCGCGATCGCCGCCGGCCAATGAGAACATTCCTTTGCTGCTGTATGCTAAACAGCAGCAAAGGAAATTATGTCATCTCTCCTCGGCTCGGTAATTTCCGTTCCGGCCCGAGGAGAGAAGACAGGTATGTGAGTGCACAACACACACACACACAGTACAACATGCCAGGCACACAAAACACCCCGATCCCCCCCCCCGATCGCCCCCCGATCCCCCCCCAATCACCCCCCCCCTGTCACAAACTGACACCAGCGTTTTATAGCGTCAGGGACCCCCATATACTATCTAATAAATGTTTTAACCCCTTGATTGCCCCCTAGTTAACCCTTTCACCACTGATCACCGTATAACTGTTACGGGTGACGCTGGTTAGTTTGTTTATTTTTTATAGTGTCAGGGCACCCGCCGTTTATTACCGAATAAAGGTTTAGCCCCCTGATCGCCCGGCGGTGATATGCGTCGCCCCAGGCAGCGTCAGATTAGCGCCAGTACCGCTAACACCCACGCACGTAGCATACGCCTCCCTTAGTGGTATAGTATCTGATCGGATCAATATCTGATCCGATCAGATCTATACTAGCGTCCCCAGCAGTTTAGGGTTCCCAAAAACACAGTGTTAGCGGGATCAGCCCAGATACCTGCTAGCACCTGCGTTTTGCCCCTCCGCCCGGCCCAGCCCAAGTGCAGTATCGATCGATCACTGTCACTTACAAAACACTAAACGCATAACTGCAGCGTTCGCAGAGTCAGGCCTGATCCCTGCGATCGCTAACAGTTTTTTTGGTAGCATTTTGGTGAGCTGGCAAGCACCAGCCCCAGGCAGCGTCAGGTTAGCGCCAGTAGCGCTAACACCCACGCACGCACCGTACAGCTCCCTTAGTGGTATAGTATCTGATCGGATCAATATCTGATCCGATCAGATCTATACTAGCGTCCCCAGCAGTTTAGGGTTCCCAAAAACGCAGTGTTAGCGGGATCAGCCCAGATACCTGCTAGCACCTGCGTTTTGCCCCTCCGCCCGGCCCAGCCCAGCCCACCCAAGTGCAGTATCGATCGATCACTGACACTTACAAAACACTAAACGCATAACTGCAGCGTTCGCAGAGTCAGGCCTGATCCCTGCGATCGCTAACAGTTTTTTTGGTAGTATTTTGGTGAACTGGCAAGCACCAGCCCCAAGCAGCGTCAGATTAGCGCCAGTACCGCTAACACCCACGCACGCACCGTACACCTCCCTTAGTGGTATAGTATCTGAACGGATCAATATCTGATCCGATCAGATCTATACTGGTGTCCCCAGCAGTTTAGGGTTCCCAAAAACGCAGTGTTAGTGGGATCAGCCCAGATACCTGCTAGCACCTGCATTTTGCCCCTCCGCCCAGCCCAGCCCACCCAAGTGCAGTATCGATCGATCACTGTCACTTACAAAACACTTAACGCATAACTGCAGCGTTCGCAGAGTCAGGCCTGATCCCTGCGATCGCTAACAGTTTTTTTGGTAGCTTTTTATTGAACTGGCAAGCGCCAGCGGCCTAGTACACTCCGGTCGTAGTCAAACCAGCACTGCAGTAACACTTGGTGACGTGGCGAGTCCCATAAGTGCAGTTCAAGCTGGTGAGGTGGCAAGCACAAGTAGTGTCCCGCTGCCACCAAAAAGACAAACACAGGCCCGTCGTGCCCATAGTGCCCTTCCTGCTGCATTCGCCAATCCTAATTGGGAACCCACCGCTTCTGCAGCGCCCGTACTTCCCCCATTCACATCCCCAACCAAATGCAGTCGGCTGCATGAGAGGCATTTTCTTTATGTCCTCCCGAGTACCCCTACCCAACGAACCCCCAAAAAAGATGTCGTGTCTGCAGCAAGCGTGGATATAGGCGTGACACCTGCTATTATTGTCCCTCCTGTCCTGACAATCCTGGTCTTTGCATTGGTGAATGTTTTGAACGCTACCATACACTAGTTGAGTATTAGCGTAGGGTACAGCATTGCACAGACTAGGCACACTTTCACAGGGTCTCCCAAGATGCCATCGCATTTTGAGAGACCCGAACCTGGAACCGGTTACCGTTATAAAAGTTAGTTACAAAAAAAGTGTAAAAAAAAAAAAAATATATATATATAAAATAAAAAAAAATAGTTGTCGTTTTATTGTTCTCTCTCTCTCTATTCTCTCTCTCTTGTTCTGCTCTTTTTACTGTATTCTATTCTGCAATGTTTTATTGTTATTATGTTTTATCATGTTTGCTTTTCAGGTATGCAATTTTTTATACTTTACCGTTTACTCTGCTTTATTGTTAACCATTTTTTTGTCTTCAGGTACACCATTCACGACTTTGAATGGTTATACCAGAATGATGCCTGCAGGTTTAGGTATCATCTTGGTATCATTCTTTTCAGCCAGCGGTCGGCTTTCATGTAAAAGCAATCCTAGTGGCTAATTAGCCTCTAGACTGCTTTTACAAGCCGTGGGAGGGAATACCCCCCCCCCACCGTCTTCCGTGTTTTTCTCTGGCTCTCCTGTCTCAACAGGGAACCTGAGAATGCAGCCGGTGATTCAGCCAGCTGACCATAGAGCTGATCAGAGACCAGAGTGGCTCCAAACATCTCTATGGCCTAAGAAACCGCAAGCTACGAGCATTTTATGACTTAGATTTCGCCGGATGTAAATAGCGCCATTGGGAAATTGGGGAAGCATTTTATCACACCGATCTTGGTGTCATCAGATGCTTTGAGGGCAGAGGAGAGATCTAGGGTCTAATAGACCCCAATTTTTTCAAAAAAGAGTACCTGTCACTACCTATTGCTATCATAGGGGATATTTACATTCCCCGAGATAACAATAAAAATGATTAAAAAAAAAAAAAAAATGAAAGGAACAGTTTAAAAATAAGATAAAAAAGCAAAAAAAATAATAAAGAAAAAAAAAAAAAAAAAGCACCCCTGTCACCCCCTGCTCTCGTGCTAAGGCGAACGCAAACGGCGGTCTGTCGTCAAACGTAAACAGCAATTGCACCATGCATGTGAGGTATCGCCGCGAAGGTCAGATCGAGGGCAGTAATTTTTGCAGTAGACCTCCTCTGTAAATCTAAAGTGGTAACCTGTAAAGGCTTTTAAAGGCTTTTAAAAATGCATTTATTTTGTTGCCACTGCACGTTTGTGCGCAATTTTAAAGCATGTCATGTTTGGTATCCATGTACTCGGCCTAAGATCATCTTTTTTATTTCATCAAACATTTGGGCAATATAGTGTGTTTTAGTGCATTAAAATTTAAAAATCGCTGCGCAAATACTGTGTGAAAAAAAAAAATGAAACACCCCCCATTTTAATCTGTAGGGCATTTGCTTTAAAAAAATATATAATGTTTGGGGGTTCAAAGTAATTTTTTTGCAAAAAAAAATAACTTTTTCATGTAAACAATGAGTGTCAGAAAGGGCTTTGTCTTCAAGTGGTTAGAAGAGTTGGTGATGTGTGACATAAGCTTCTAAATGTTGTGCATAAAATGACAGGACAGTTCAAAACCCCCCCAAATGACCCCATTTTGGAAAGTAGACACCCCAAGCTATTTGCTGAGAGGCATGTCGAGTCCATGGAATATTTTATATTGCGACACAAGTTGCGGGAAAGAGACAAATTTTTTTTTTTTTTTTTTGCACAAAGTTGTCACTAAATGATATATTGCTCAAACATGCCATGGGAATATGTGAAATTACACCCCAAAATACATTCTGCTGCTTCTCCTGAGTACGGGGATACCACATGTGTGAGACTTTTTGGGAGCCTAGCCGCGTACGGGACCCCGAAAACCAAGCACCGTCTTCAGGCTTTCTAAGGGCGTGAATTTTTGATTTCACTCTTCACTGCCTATCACAGTTTCGGAGGCCATGGAAAGCCCAGGTGGCACAAAACCCCCCCAAATGACCCCATTTTGGAAAGTAGACACCCAAAGCTATTTGCTGAGAGGTATAGTGAGTATTTTGCAGACCTCACTTTTTGTCACAAAGTTTTGAAAATTGAAAAAAGAAAAAAAAAAAAGTTTTTTCTTGTCTTTCTTCATTTTAAAAAACAAATGAGAGCTGCAAAATACTCACCATGCCTCTCAGCAAATAGCTTGGGGTGTCTACTTTCCAAAATGGGGTCATTTGGGGGGGTTTTGTGCCACCTGGGCATTCCATGGCCTCCGAAACTGTGATAGGCAGTGAAGAGTGAAATCAAAAATTTTCACCCTTAGAAATCCTGAAGGCGGTGCTTGGTTTTCGGGGCCCCGTACGCGGCTAGGCTCCCAAAAAGTCCCACACATGTGGTATCCCCATACTCAGGAGAAGCAGCTAAATGTATTTTGGGGTGCAATTCCACATATGCCCATGCCCTGTGTGAGCAATATATCATTTAGTGACAACTTTGTGCAAAAAAAAAAAAAAAAAAAAAAAAAAAAGTGTCACTTTCCCGCAACTTGTGTCAAAATATAAAATATTCCATGGACTCAATATGCCTCTCAGCAAATAGCTTGGGGTGTCTACTTTCCAAAATGGGGTCATTTGGGGGGGTTTTGTGCCACCTGGGCATTCCATGGCCTCCGAAACTGTGATAGGCAGTGAAGAGTGAAATCAAAAATTTTCACCCTTAGAAATCCTGAAGGCGGTGCTTGGTTTTCGGGGCCCCGTACGCGGCTAGGCTCCCAAAAAGTCCCACACATGTGGTATCCCCATACTCAGGAGAAGCAGCTAAATGTATTTTGGGGTGCAATTCCACATATGCCCATGCCCTGTGTGAGCAATATATCATTTAGTGACAACTTTGTGCAAAAAAAAAAAAAAGTGTCACTTTCCCGCAACTTGTGTCAAAATATAAAATATTCCATGGACTCAATATGCCTCTCAGCAAATAGCTTGGGGTGTCTACTTTCCAAAATGGGGTCATTTGGGGGGGTTTTGTGCCACCTGGGCATTCCATGGCCTCCGAAACTGTGATAGGCAGTGAAGAGTGAAATCAAAAATTTACACCCTTAGAAATCCTGAAGGCGGTGCTTGGTTTTCGGGGCCCCGTACGCGGCTAAGCTCCCAAAAAGTCCCACACATGTGGTATCCCCATACTCAGGAGAAGCAGTTGAATGTATTTTGGGGTGCAATTCCACATAGGCCCATGGCCTGTGTGAGCAATATATCATTTAGTGACAACTTTTTGTAAATATTTTTTTTTTTTTTTGTCATTATTCAATCACTTGGGACAAAAAAAATAAATATTCAATGGGTTCAACATGCCTCTCAGCAATTTCCTTGGGGTGTCTACTTTCCAAAATGGGGTCATTTGGGGGGGTTTTGTACTGCCCTGCCATTTTAGCACCACAAGAAATGACATAGGCAGTCATAAACTAAAATCTGTGTAAATTACAGAAAATGTACCCTAGTTTGTAGACGCTATAACTTTTGCGCAAACCAATAAATATATGCTTATTGACATTTTTTTTACCAAAGACATGTGGCCGAATACATTTTGGCCTAAATGTATGACTAAAATGTAGTTTATTGGATTTTTTTTATAACAAAAAGTAGAAAATATCATTTTTTTTCAAAATTTTCGGTCTTTTTCCGTTTATAGCGCAAAAAATAAAAACTGCAGAGGTGATCAAATACCATCAAAAGAAAGCTCTATTTGTGGGAAGAAAAGGACGCAAATTTCGTTTGGGTACAGCATTGCATGACCGCGCAATTAGCAGTTAAAGCGACGCAGTGCCAAATTGGAAAAAGACCTCTGGTCCTTAGGCAGCATAATGGTCCGGGGCTCAAGTGGTTAAATTAATTGGGGCTGTCTGAATGCCCAGGATAAATCATTAAACACATCCGATCTCACAACCAGTCATGCCAACAAGAAACTTAATAGTTTCAAGAAATAGAGATAATTAGATGTAAGTTTTAGATCTATAATACAGACGCCCGTGGGTTATCCACATATATTTTTTCTCCTAGTGAACACAAGTTTAAATGAAGACTAGTGATCTATATGTAAATTTGCAATATGTATTGTGTCCACCAGGTGGCCTACGTCTGACTAAACAGTCAAAAAAATGACTAATAGGCAAGTTTAAATGAACCATTAGTATATGCAGTTTAAAGATGTCTGATCGTTGTGAAATTAGTTAATAATGTTGAGACTGGAGGAGGAGGGATGAGATCTGAGATATCCATAGACAGCAATGCAGCCAGAGAGGAGTAAATGAGTTTAATCATACCTTATGCGAAATAGACGACCATGTGGAGACACATTCCGGCATCTGACCTGATGGTGGATGTCAGCTTGTGCTGCACAGGGCCTGTTACTTATGGTAACTCCCCACCAATCACGGACGCAGCCGATTGGAATCAGCTGCATCCGGGATTTGGGGAGGAGGTGCAGGGGCATTGCATCATCGGCTTTCTGAGCCAAGCGTGCATGTCCCCATCCCCACCACGCATGCGTGACGCAAGCGTGGTGGAATAACGGCCTGCACCCACGGCCCACCGACACAGTAGCTTCACCGGCGTACAGCGCATGTGTGCCGGAGAAGCAAGGTGCATCCGTCTGAATGGCCAGCCATAAGAAGCCACCACGGATTACCAAATCCGGGCGGCTCAGTGTGTCGGGCATATTGAGTGTGAAACCCAGGTGGGCCCACTAAATAGACACTGTGATTTGAAACACAGAGCATAGCAAAATCCTGCACTTGGAGAATAATAAGTGCTGCAACAGCAGCACCACCTAGTGGATAAAATTGAGATATATATGTGAACAAACATGTTCAGGACAGGAATGTATAGACGGGCAAATTCATCAAAACAAAACTTTCACTCCCAACACTGATTCACAAAGGAACAATGTATAAATCTAAACAATATACATATCATTCAATATAAGGAAATTGACTGTATGAGACTCACATTTCATTACATATAGATAAGCAGCATGGCTTCACATAGTATAAAGAACTGGTGAATATGCAACAAATCCTTTATTTATCATAGAATTACCTTAACCAGACATTAACTTCATATTAGAATCAGACCGTGCTGTACACACGATACTAGGAATGGGAACATGAAGGGACAGCTTTCATAATGTGGGGAGGTGATACCTTCCTGGGGCGGAAAAAAGAGGGAGGGAATTACTCCACCCCAAAATACATGGTATAATGATTTATTTATCTTTCCATGTCCCCGGATGAGAACCCCTCCAAAAAATGACTTGAAGCATATGGCTTCATTGAGGCCAGGAGGTAGGGTGGCTTTAAGAGTATGTATTCACCTTAGCTCCAGCTGGAGAAGGGTTTTATTCCAGTCCCCACCTCTGGGGCTGGGGTGAACACTATCCAAGATAAGAAATGTTATCCTGGGAAATCTACCCCATGCACTGTTCTGCCCTGTACATGCGATAGGATTTTTCTACTTCAAAATCCATGTTTTTTTTTCCAAAGTATATTGGCTCAAACTTGTCTTGCATACACACGGTCACACAAATCGTCGGAAATCTTGAACGTCAAGAACGCGGTGACGTACAACACGTACGACGAGCCGAGAAAAAATAAGTTCAATAGCCAATGCACTCTTCTGCTTGATTCCGAGCATGCATGGAACTTTATGCGTCGAAATTGTATACACATGATCGGAATTTACGACAACGGATTTTGTTGTCGGAAAATTTGAGAACCAGCTCTCAAATTTTGTGTGACGGAAATTCCGATGGAAAATGTCCGATGGAGCCTACACATGGTCGGAATTTCTGACAACAAGCTCCTATAGAACATTTTCCGTCTGAAAATCCTATCGTGTGTACGGGGCATTAGTGTGTGGCCCAAAGTTGCTCGGGATTATTTGTTTGCATGCTTCTAATGTGTCTATAAGCACGTTTCCAAAACTCCAGTTTTGTCTTGCCCATATAAAAGCAACTGCAATCACAAAGTAGCATGCAAATGACACCGATAGTTCTACAAGTTGCGAAATGCTTAGGGCGGAATATTTGGCCATTGGGAAGTATGGGATTCCTAGTGGTGTACATGTACTTGCAATACCTGCAAGTACCGCACATATAGGTTCCCTTGTATTTACAGGGGTCTGATCGAGCTTCGCCCTTGTATTCACTCGTAATGAGTTTGTCTTTGATAGATTTGACTCTTTTAAAAGAGAAAAGGGGGCGTTCAGGGACGAATTGTCCTAGTGTTGGATCCAATAACAGCATATGCCAGTATTTTTTAATGATGTTATTTACTTTAGTTTGTTGATTGCTATATCTTGTGATAATGCGGATAGGGTTAATGTCATTTTTCAGCTTTTGGATATGTAAAAGTTTGCTTCTGTCTTGCGACAGAACTCGTTGATAGGCTCTCTTCAGAGAGGCATGAGAGTAGCCCCTCCGAAGGAGCCTGTCGCGGAGCTGTAAGGCCCGAACTTTGAAATTTTGTTCCCCAGAACAATTCAGCTTTATCAGCAACTATTGACTATACAGTATTGAATTTACTAGCATTTGAGGGTGAAAGCTCGAGGCATGAAATATACTGTTGCCAGCAGTGGGTTTTCTGTACAAATTACTGCCTAGTTTGCCATCATTGTCTCTGAAGACCTCAACATCTAGGAAAAATACTCATTCCCTATCAAAATTCATGGTGAAATTCAAATTAAATTTGTTTTTATTCATCCTTTCTAGAAAGTGCTGTAGTGATTCAATAGGGCCATCCCAGATGATGAAAATATTGTCTATGTAATAGAACCTGATGTAATACGGTGCATATACATAGACAGAGGGTCATCAGAAAACAGCATCTTTTCCCACTCCCCCAGATACAGGTTGACGTAAGATGAGGCACACGAAGTCCCCATAGCCACACCCTGTGTCTGGAGGTAGTGGGAACCAGAAAAGGAAAAAACATTGTGTTCTAAAATGTATTCTAAGAGGGAGAGAATGAACTCATTGTATGAGGGGTTCCCATCGATGCACCTATAACATGTTGAATGGCCGCAAGGCCTTTAGAATGAGAAATAGAGCTATACAAAGCCTCGACATTGATCGTGACTAGTATAGCGTATTCCGGAATGTATAAGCTTTCAAGAATTTTTAGAAAATGAATGGTATCCTTTACATAGGATGGTAATGAACTGACATATGGTTTTAAGAATTCGTCCACAAGTTTACTTGTGTCACTCACAGCGCCTCTGCCTGAAATGATTGGTCTTCCAGGGGGATTGGTTATATCTTCATGCACGCCTGTACCACTCTTGGTTTTTCAGTATCTTGTTACACATGGTTGTATAATCTTCATTGTCGAGTATGACAATGTTTCCGCCTTTGTCGGCAGGCTTTATGATAATATGATTGTTAGAGGAAAGTTGTTCAAGAGCCTTGATTTCTTTAGCATCCAAATTCTTGTTTTTACGGGTTTTTATTTTTAGTTTCTCTAAATCATTATTGATTAATACAATTAAGAAAAGCTACTGCATTGGAATTTGTGCTAGGGGCTGGGTACAAGTCTGATTTCTTTTTCAATTTTGATTTTACAGGGTAGTTGTCACGCTGCTGTACACTCCGCACTCCTCACCTGTACATACTACCCACCTCCGTACATTCCACACCCCTCTCCTGCACACCCTTCTACTACCCTCTGCCATACACTCCATACTCCTGCACATACTATCCACCGCTGTACACTCCGCACAGTACATTCCCTATTTAACATTACCACATTATGTAAGCAATCTCTGGCCACACACCATTTAAGCCACGCCAAATATTTAGCGCAATTTAAACCACGCCTACTTTGATGCGAAAACGCCACCGTTCATGCCTAGGGCCAACTTTTCATCTTGCACACGGGCCCACTGATTTCATGATATGCCTGTAGCAAGCTCCCAGGCCTCCTTTGATCTAATGAGAACCTCCAGAGCCAGGGACAGCTGACATCCTTCTGTATGTAGTGGGTTGTGGGGCATGGTGGGTGCAGAGTAGTTATTGGGCGCCAGACACTTCTTGAATGCAAAAGAAAGTTTATTTCTCTTAACAAACTTTTTTGGGGGAAAGAGGGTTAGGGCAGGACACCCTTAGGTAATCGCAAGATTGACAGACTCAGAGACTTCAATAGGAGGACAGCCATGCAGGGAAAGGCACCCAGCAAGACGCCACATCTGCATGAATGCTGTCTCCTATGGCAACAGTCTTTAACAGTTCTTTCACTTTCACTACAAATGCTCCTTGTAGTTCTTCAGCCCACTGAGCTCCTGGTCTCTCACTAGACCCATTGATTCACTGCCACTGAATCCCTTGAGCTCCTCCAATCTCCAAGATACCAAGTGGTATCTTGCTAAAGCTTCACCCCCGCTGGCCTGCTCGGTCCCTAGTTTGACACACAAGGCTGCTCTGAAAGTGTCATCTCCACTGGCTGGGTCCCTGGCTTGATGCCCACTGAAGTTTCCCCAATTCTCCACCATCCCTGGTTGGTGAGAATGCTGCTCCGGTGCTTGCTTCAGTTACTCACTGTGGTACCTCCAGCCACGACAGTTTCTCTGGCCGGCAAAACCATCACTTCTAGTTGGACTGCAAGCCACAGCCCCAACTGCTCTCTTACTTCTGATAGGCCCTCAGACAGCCTAGCAGCCAGATGTGCCCTTGATAGGCCCAATCTCTGGCATAGCAGCTCAGGCAGTAAAACACACGTCCACCCAGACAGCCGTCCAGGTGGCACAGAACATAGATCACTTGACTCCACCTGAATATATAGGCTCTCCCAGCAGGCCAAGGGATTCAAGAAAACCCCTGCCTATTGGTTGAGATACCCCATATACCCATAACCTGACCTTGCATTGCCCTTCTCATATCTAGTACCACCAAGTACCCAGCCACCTAATGGTAGAAGAGAAAAGTGCAACAAGGCCAAACTTAGGGATAAATCAATAGATCTCTATCATCCAGGATAACTACTCCTGGCAAGTAAATTTGTGAGGAGCAACCCTGCCTAAACTCCATGGTGCTACACGTCACTGGATACATTGGACACCCAACTAAAGCAGAATGGCAGCTGATGATGTCTAATGTGTCCCTGGAATACTAATACTTCATATTCCCATTGCACACATTCCTAGATAAGCTCTCAAGATTTGGGTGCTGCAGCAACAACCAGCTGGATACTGGTTCAAGTCACAAAGTAGATATTTGCCAGCACACCAAGGATCGGCACAAAGTGGCATCCAAACGGGTAGTTTATTGCATGATCACAACACAAGAGAGGTGCAACGTTTTGGAGTCACGCAGGACCCCTTCGTCAGGCATGTGATAAACGTGGGGTAACAGTGAAAAGAACTTAAATAACCATCAACCAATCAGAAGAAAGAAAACCAGAGCTCCTCCCACCCCCAGATAGGTATGACGTCACAAATCCTAACAAAAAGACTCAAAAAGTTAGCATAATTACACAGATTCGAAAAAACGTATAAGAAGAAGGGGTTAACAAAAAACCACTAACACTACCTGTGTATTGTCATGTAGGATTTGATACTGTGGATCATGAGTCACTGTAAGAACAGGCCCGTTGCTAGGGAACATCAACAATATGCAGCCCACAATCTAGACATCGATCAGCGCCAGTGCAGGGATCAGTAATTGCACATCACACTGGCGATCGCCGATCGCGCATGCTCGCAGTAACCAGGTAACAAGGACGCTGTAGTGCTGGGGGCCGCCGATGCCATGGAGATGCATGACGTCGGCGAACCCCGGCCAGACACAGATCAGCGTCCGTGTGGGGGTAAGCGCTTGCAGGTCAGCTCAGAATACAGCAGTCATCGCCGGCCACGCATGCGCAATGCGCCGGTGGTGACCAAGCAACAAGGGACGCTGCAGTGCTGGGGCCACCGATGTCATGGAAATGGATAGCGCCAGCTGGCCCCGCCCATCAAGGCAGATTGCATCAAATCCAGGGAGGTGGGGAGGAATAGTGAATGTGGGGAACGTGAGTGAGTGGAGAGAAACACAGCCGCCAAAGCAGCGATGAAACAAGGAGAGAAGGACAGGAAGTAAAAAAAGGACGAAAGAAACAGAGAAACACGAAAGGAAAAAAGGGGGGATTGGGACCAAGGAATTTGGAAAACAAAAAGAGATGGTTGAATATAGATGAGAGAGTCAAGTCAAGAAAAGAAAAATATGCAGAGAGCAGAAGAAATGAAAAAAGGTACAATAGTGGTGAAAATAAAAATAAATTAAAAAATGCTGATAAACGCCTAATAGCCGCGTTAAATAAAACTTAACTGAAAAAAAAACGATACCAAGATGATGCCTAAACCTGTAGGCATCATTCCGGTATAACCACTAAAAGTCCAGCAACATACCAGTACATTTGTCAGGATCAGGCGTCAGGCTTGAAGACCAGTTGTTATGGCAGTTGCAGGAATACCACCAACCAACAGGATACGTACAGGCAATCACCCTGGCAGATAACACAGGCTCACCTGAGGCGGAGTCTAAGTACTAGGGATGAGCTTTGAGTTCGAGTCTTGAACATCGGCTGTTCGCCAGTTCACCGAACATCGAACAATTTGGGGTGTTCGCAGCAAATTCGAATGCCGCCGAACACCCTTTAAAAGGGAGAAATCAAAAGTGCTAATTTTAAAGGCTTATATTCATGGTATGCCGGTCCGACAATACACATAAAAGTTCATTGATAAAAACGGCATGGGAATTCCCCACAGGGGAACCCCGAACCAAAATTAAAAAAAAAAAATGACGTGGGGGGTCCCCCTAAATTCCATACCAGGCCCTTCGGGTCTAGTATGAATATTAAGGGGAACACCCCGGCCAAAGTTTTTAAAAAATGGTGTGGGGTCCCCCTCAAAATCTATATCAGACCCTTCAGGTCTGGTATGGATTTTAAGAGGAACTCCATGCCAAAATTAAAAAAAAAAACGGCGTGGGGTCCCCCCAAAAATCCATACCAGACCCTTATCCGAGCACGCAACCTGGCAGGCCACAGGAAAAGAGGGGGGGGGCGATAAAGTGCCCCCCCTGAACCGTACCAGGCCACAGGCCCTCAACATTGGGAGGGTGCTTTGGGGTAGCCCCCCAAAACATTTTGTCCCCATGTTGATGGGGACAAGGGCCTCATCTCCACAACCCTTGGCCGGTGGTTGTGGGGGTCTGCGGGCTGGGGGGCTTATCAGAATCTGGAAGCCCCCTTTAACAAGGGGGCCCCCAGATCCCGGCCCTCCCCCCTGTGTGAAATGGTAAGGGGTGTAATGGAAATTTGTAAGTTCTGTATATAATTGTATTCTATTTTGTATGTATTGCACACTGCCCTCACTGTGCACACGGCACTAATAATGTTTTCAGTAAATGTTTACATTCTTTTGAGTCCTGATTAGAATAAGCCTGTCTATGTAACGCCCCTTGTTACCATAAACGTACAATTGTAATATTAATGTGATACCTACGTAATCATGTGCATAAAAACCTTCAATTGCGTCATAATAAAGCAGAACAGTAATTTGGAAAGATGCTGAGCGTATCTTTTGTGTCTGTTCCCTACTGCAGTAGTTATTATTAATTTGGAACCACTAATCAATATGAGGATAGGAGTTGCCTATCATCAATTCAACCGAGTCAGCATGGCGAGCTTTGCCTTAGGAGGGGATTCCAGGTGACCCTGAGTATCCGAAACGAGGAGCTTGAGACGATCCGGGAATTTCTGATAATCAGCCGGCTGAGGTAAGCCTTTTGCTTACATTTGAGTTATCAGACTTCCTTGATCGGTAAGGCATTTTCGGGACAAAGGGTACCTATTTTACTCCCCTTAATCGAACTGTATTGATTGGTGGTTATATGTTATGTTGTCCCTGTCTATTGTCCATCGGAGTGTTATAGATAAGAAAGGGAAGAATAGTGCTGTTCACAGGTAAATGTAGTACATCTGCTAGATAAAGTAGTTTAGAGGCAAGAGGGTATAGGCACAAGTAGAGAAGAGAGAAGACTGGCCAGTCATTATGGGCATTGAATTAAGTAAGGGAATGAAGGGTAAGAGACCCTCAAAAATGCCCAGCGCAAGAGGAGCGCTATATATGAACCAAAGGTGCGGTTCCGCCTATACTGAGCCCCTAGATTAATGGTTAGAGTGGACAGGGATCCACATTGGGTAACTGGGTTACCAAAGTCCACAGGGACTAAGAATCACACAGAGTAAACAGCTAGAGAAACAGCTATCTATGTGAGCAGGATGGATCAAGGGTGACATTAACACTAGACAGAAAGGGACATTTTCATGTTAAGTTGTGGGATGAATTTGGGGTCAGGCACTACAACTATTAGAGTCAGAAACAGAGAAATGAGAGGTAAAACAGAATACTTTATATGTTGTCAGAGAGAGAAGATGGGATGAGCACTGTGGCTCCCCATCTGATCATAGAATCATAGAAGCTAGATATAAAAGTTATTTAAACAAAATAAGGAAAGCAGAATTTAGGCAGGGAAATATTAAAGAGTTAAAAGAAATTGAGAGAATGATATGCATGTGTTGTGTACAAATGGGAAAAATGTAAGCGATTTTAGAGAGATATTGGTGTGTGTGCGAATGCTGGGACCTTTAGTTCTATTGCTTGTGTGTGTCATGTACGCAGATGTGACCCCCTCCTTTGTGCTCTCATGAAAGAAATGTGCCGGGTTAACGAATCTAATGGTAAACAATGTGATCACAATTATTTTGAATCTGTTTTCCAAACATGGTAAAATGAAGGTTACATTTAACCGTGTATTACACAAGTTGAATATCCTTTGATAGTGGAAACAGTGCATTTAAAAAAGGGAAATTAAGTAAAATTAAGTAGTAATGAGTATTCATTTCTAATGAGTTTAACAATTATATAGATATAATGAAACTGGTTTAGACAACCTTTGGTTGGAAATGAAATTCAGGTTAATGGGCAAATTTGTAATGAATGAGATTAGTTTAGATTAAGATAACAATTTTGTAATTTTACATTTATTCAATAAGCCCTTATTGAGAAAAAAAAGATTAAGATGAGGTTGTTATTTTGAATAAAGTTGCCATAATATTTAACAAAGCCAAGATGGATGGGATACATAAGAAGTTTTTCTACAAAAATGAAATTTCAAGGTTCTTGATAATAACTTGATGTTAGTCCATGATGTGAGAGTTGTTATCAATAAAATTTTAATATAACAGACCCATCACATCAAGTCCACACACCCTGTTAGGATAGATGCCACCTGCAGCCAGTTGTTTTATAGTTTTTGATGCTTTCTGGTCCATCATACAGATTGTTGGTCTTTTTGTTTTTATTTATTTTTATTTTTGAAATCCAAAGCAGAATGTGTGGATTGTGAAATGATGTGCCCATTTTTCTTGTAAGTGCAGTGGTATAAGCAGAAGAATATTTTGGATTTATGGGCATCTCTCCATGACCGCAGGGTATTGTTATCATTTATTATAATATTGCCAGGAAAAAGTTGTCTTTTGAAACATGAGACTGGAGTTCTTACACAAATAGCGTGATAGAAAACAAGCCATTGTAATATATTTATGCAAGCTGGACCCAGTAATGAAGGGTTCATCCCGATATATCAGAGCTGTAGCTTTTATGCAAAGGTGCTATTAGACAAAGTTAGATATTGTTTTGGTCAAACATTTAATTTTTAATGGTCCGACATTCTGTGCAGGAAATATACAGCTAACTAAATGTTTGTTTAATGAAAGGTTTAAAATATGAGTTTGTTTATGTACAA
Organism: Aquarana catesbeiana; assembly: GCF_042186555.1. Classification (NCBI taxonomy): domain Eukaryota; kingdom Metazoa; phylum Chordata; class Amphibia; order Anura; family Ranidae; genus Aquarana; species Aquarana catesbeiana. The sequence continues at coordinate 420,728,444 of NC_133326.1, read as the reverse complement.
ATCTAACAATGAAAAATGCATACATTTATTCAAGAGAAAGGAAGACACATGTGTTAAATTGATGGTGTAGGAATCAGCTGCTGTGAGCCCAGTGCGGGACACACTCCCTGAAGACCCAGATATTTAATTTTTTGTAGATTTGAGTATGCAGTTTATCACCCAGAAGGATACTCTGTATTCAAAGTCATTGGATCCTTTTTCCCCAGCTCAAGAAACAGAGCTCCATGTTTTAGCAAAGCCTGTGAGCTATAAAAAGAGTGTATATTTATATAGATAGTCGAGATATAGAGAGCTTTTGGTTCCATTTAAAGGGCCAGAAGTTTGTTTTTACTTCGGCAGGTAAACCAACCAAGCATGCCAAGTTAATTTGATCGGCTGTTTTCAGCCTTCCAGCTTCTTGCTGAGGTAGCCATATTAACTTTCACACATGGAAGCAGACCAGGTGACTAAGGATGCTGCATTTACAGCCCCGGACACTTGATGGGTCTGTGCAACTCACAGATTCCACCCTAGTTCTGGCCCAGTATAGCTGGGATTAATAATTCAACTTTAAGGACCCCAGAACGAGAAGAACAAGTGGTCCACAGGGGGCAACTTCTTATGAAACAGGACTTTGGAAAAGGTGATCATTTATGTCTGCCAGCCACTCTTTTCCCTTCAGCTTGACACATGGACCGTGTCATCAGTCACAAGCAGTTATGGCTGCCTTAGTAAATGAGCGTGGGATAGAGCCAGGGTTCACCACAGTTGTTTTACTAACATACCACTTCTTGTTTTACCTGTTACCAAAGGTGTTACCAAAAGCTGAACATCCCTCCCAGAGATTACAAAAAGATATATCCAGATGCCCAAGTTAGGATCTTACGAGTATGCATTTTGTCTGTATGGACATGTTTTTTGGATGTCCAGTGGCAAATGCTACTGCAAAGGCCACAGTAAAAAGTGTTATCAGAAGTAGTTTGTAAGTACAGAGTGCCAGAAAGTACAGAGAGTAACAGAGGAAATCATTTTTTATAGGAGAGTCCTTAATAGAAGTTTTGAGGTTTTATTTTTACACCTCCACTGTCTACAATGTAGCGGACAAAGTAGAGTAAGAAACTAGAAAACTTTTGCCTGAATGTTTTCTTATATTTTATGAAGCCCCTAAGGGGGATATTGGACTCTCTCCCTATGGGATTTGGTTTGGGAGTGTGTTACTCACTTGCTTATATTTTGTCTCAGCAGCTGAAGTCCTTCATTCGGATCTCATAGAGAATGTTGCTGATCTTTTAAGGTTTTTGACAAACTCATTTATGTGTTTTCTCCCCAATTCCAGATCCTAAAAGTTTGGAAGGATCTAAAACTAAAGCCAGGTGACTTGTGGATTGTTAAGAGACATTTATATATAAGGAAATGTTTGGAGACTCAATACAGCATCTATTTCATGTACAGTTTTTGCAAAACTTGAAGGAAAAGTCACCTGGATCCACACCAGACACTGCAAAAATGACTAAATTAAAGAAATCTCTGTGTTTGATTTGTTTCCCTCTTGTGATCACAGTCTAGGGTACTTTTTGATTCAGTTACTTTAATTGTACGGGATATATATATTTGAAAAATAGTTTAGCCATGTTGAAGTCATATTTGTCTTTTGTACGTCTTCCATTTTATGTAGAATTGTCTGTGTTTACATATGCTGATAAGTCAGCATGCCAACAATTCAGCTAGAAGGCCATTCTGGCCACAGGAGTGTACAGCCAGTACTCTGTAAATATGTCTTATCAATCATTTGTTTTTCACAATGAAAAGTCATTTTGTAATGAAAAAGTTGCTCAGCTATTATTTTCTCCACAATGGAGTTTTTTGCCTCTTTGGCCAGGACTACCTCCACCTAAGCGTGTGGAGGTTCCAGGTTAAAGGTGATAGCAGGTATGGTTAGTGATCAAAATATTGATCAAAAGAGGGGAGACTGTAATGGAAATTTGTAAGTTCTGTATATAATTGTATTCTATTTTGTATGTATTGCACACTGCCCTCACTGTGCACACGGCACTAATAATGTTTTCAGTAAATGTTTACATTCTTTTGAGTCCTGATTAGAATAAGCCTGTCTATGTAACGCCCCTTGTTACCATAAACGTACAATTGTAATATTAATGTGATACCTACGTAATCATGTGCATAAAAACCTTCAATTGCGTCATAATAAAGCAGAACAGTAATTTGGAAAGATGCTGAGCGTATCTTTTGTGTCTGTTCCCTACTGCAGTAGTTATTATTAATTTGGAACCACTAATCAATATGAGGATAGGAGTTGCCTATCATCAATTCAACCGAGTCAGGGGGCACCCCTACCATTTCACAAAAAAACTGTCAAAAATGTTAAAAATGACAGGAGACAGTTTTTGACAATTCCTTTATTTAAATGCTTCTTCTTTCTTCTTTCTTCTATCTTCTATCTTCTATCTTCCTTCGGTTTCTTCCTCCATCTTCTTCTTCTGGTTCTTCTGGTTCTTCTGGTTCTTCCTCCGGTGTTCTCGTCCGGCATTTTCCTCCGCGGCGTCGGCGTCTTCTTCCCTTCTTCTCCTCGGGCCGCTCTGCATCCATGATGGCATGGAGGGAGGCTCCCGCTGTGTGACGCTTCTCTCTTCATCTTTTTCTCTTCATCTTCTTCTCTTCATCTTCTTCCCTTCATCTTCTTGCCTTCATCTTCTTTTCGGGCTGCTCCGCATCCATGATGGCATGGAGGGAGGCTCCCGCTGTGTGACGCTTCTCCTCTTCTGACGCTTCTTAAATAATGGGGGGGCCGGCCACCCGGTGACCCCGCCCCCCTCTGACGCACGGGGACTTCCCTGTGGCATTCCCCGTGAAGTCAGAGGGGGGCGGGGTCACCTGTTATGTAACCACGCCCCCTTCTGATGTCACGGGGAATGCCACAGGGAAGTCCCCATCAAGTCCCCGTGTGTCAGAGGGGGGCGGGGTCACCGGGTGCCTCCGCCCCCCCATTATTTAAGAACCGTCAGAATAGGAGAAGCGTCACACAGCGGGAGCCTCCCTCCATGCCATCATGGATGCGGAGCAGCCCGAAAAGAAGATGAAGGCAAGAAGATGAAGAGAAGAAGAAGAAGATGAAGAGAAAAAGATGAAGAGAAAAAGATGAAGAGAGAGGCGTTACACAGTGGGAGCCTCCCTCCATGCCATCATGGATGCGGAGCGGCCCAAGGCGAAGAAGGGAAGAGGACGCTGACGCCGCGGAGGAAGATGCCGGACGAGAACACTGGAGGAAGAACCAGAAATAGAAGAAGATGGAGGAAGAAACCGAAGGAAGATAGAAGAAAGAAGATAGAAGAAAGAAGAAGCATTTAAATAAAGGAATTGTCAAAAACTGTCTCTTGTCATTTTTAACATTTTTGACAGTTTTTTTGTGAAATGGTAGGGGTACCCCCTTACCATTTCACACAGGGGGGAGGGCCGGGATCTGGGGGTACCCTTGTTAAAGGGTGCTTCCAGATTCCAATAAGCCCCCCACAACCACTGGCCAAGGGTTGTGGGGATGAGGCCCTTGTCCTCATCAACATGGGGACAAGGTGTTTTGGGGGGCTACCCTAAAGCACCCCCCCAATGTTGAGGGCATGTGGCCAGGTACGGTTCAGGACGGGGGGGCACTCTCTCGTCCCCCCATCTTTGCCTGCCAGGTTGCGTGCTTGAATAAGGGTCTGGTATAGATTTTGAGGGGGACCCCACGCCATTTTTTTTTTTTTATTTTGGCCGGGTTCCCCTTAATATCCAGACCAGACCTGAAGGGCCTGGCATGGAATTCAGGGGGACCCCCACGTCATTTTTTTTTTTAAATTTAGGTTCGGGGTTCCCCTGTGGGGAATTCCCATGCTGTTTTTATCAATGAACTTTTATGTGTATTGTCGGACCGGCAATTCATTAATAGCCGCAAGTAGTTTTAAATGACTTTTTTTCCTTTGAAATGTCATTTTGCTGTCAGACTGTTCTAAAAACGGGAAACATGCGCCCCTTTACAGGCATACTATAGACACCCCCCAGGTACGAAATTTAAAGGGGTATTACACTTTTATTGTTTCACTTTAAGCATTATTAAAATCACTGCTCCCGAAAAAACGGCCATTTTTAAAACTTTTTTTTTGCATTGATCCTTGTCCCCTGGGGCAGGACCCAGGTCCCCAAACACTTTTTATGACAATAACTTGCATATAAGCCTTAAAAATTAGCACTTTTGATTATGCATGTTCGTGTCCCATAGACTTTAACGGTGTTCGCGTGTTCAAGCAAATTTTTTGCCTGTTCGCAAGTTCTGGTGCGAACCGAACAGGGGGGTGTTCGGCTCATCCCTACTAAGTACCAACCGGTGTTCACCAGAGCTCCTGATGGTGGAGATGGATTTAGCTGCATGTTAGTACCAAGTCGCAGTCCTCAGGTTTGCCCCACAAGGGTGTGAGCAAGCCAGGGTCCAGTAGCGGATGAGCAGATAAGGATCAAACAGCAGCGTGGTCAGTAAACAAGCCAAAAGGTTTGGTAACGAGTAGTTGCAGGTTGGGATCAGGCAGTAGAGTAGTCAAGGAACAAGCCAAGGGTCGATCAGGAGTGGTAGCAAAATACAGACAGCAGCAGTGAAGAAAAGAGCATGACACTGGCTGAGAAGGCACAATAGCTTGGCAAAGAGGAAGTGCTGAGACAAGGCTTATATAGGAAGTTCATGGGAGGAGCAAAGTGTTCAAGGTTCAACAGCAATTAAGACACAAGGCAGGGTTGTCCAATGGATCAAGTAGGATTGTCCAATAGATCGGGTAGGGAGCTGTCCAGCATCCCAGATAGCTCAGTGGGAAGAGTCAACACCAGACACTGAGGGGGTTCCAGGTTTGAGCCCAGGTCCTGACAGTGCTCTCCTCCTCTCAGGATATCTTAGGGCTGGGATTGTGAGAAAACCTCTGGTGGAATTCTCTTGTTAATCTAGGGGCATGAATGTTCTCCTCGGGCTCCCAAGAATTTTCTTCTGGCCCATATCCTTCCTATTGGACCAGATATTGTAGCTTGTTTCTAAAGATCCTGGAATCAAGAATTTTCTCCACCACAAATTCTACTCCACCCTGTACCTCAACAGGTGGAGGAGGTGGAAGAATACTTCCAGAAAACAGATTTTCATGAAATGGTTTAAGTAGTGATATGTGAAAAACAGGGTGAATTTTCATACTATCAGGAAGTTTTAGGCGAAAGGTAACCCGGATTGATTTGAGCAGAAATCTTCAATGGTCTTACAAATGTTTGGCCCAGCTTTGCAGACGGAACATGGACCTTCAAATTTTTGGTTGATAACCAAAGTTTGTCACCCACATGAAAGTTAGGAACTGATCTGTGATGTCTATCAGCAGCCTTCTTGTAACATTCCTGAGCCTTCCTTAAAGTTTAGATAAATTTCTCCTGAATCTCCTGCAGAGTAGTTAATCTGTTGGTAACAGAAGGAATTGGAGTTGAGATAGTGATATTAGGAATAAAAACTGGATGATACCCGTTGTTTAAATAAAAAGGTCTTTGAGAAGTGGAGCTATGTTTAAAATTGTTATATGCAAACTCTGCTGTAGAAAGATAATCCAACCAGTCATCCTGAAAATAACTGACAAAACATCGAAGGTACTGCTCCAAGGTATGATTGGTCTTCTCAGTCTGACCATTAGACTGGGGATGAAAATCAGAAGACAGATTAACTGTAATGCCCCGTACACACGGTCGGATTTTCCGATGGACATTGTCCGATCGGAGTGTGTTGTCGGAAATTCCGACCGTGTGTGGGCTCCATCGGACATTTTCCTTCGGATTTTCCGACACACAAAGTTGGAGAGCAGGAGATAAAATTTTCCGACAACAAAATCCGATCGCGTCAATTCTGACCGTGTGTGGCCTGTTCCGACGCACAAAGTGCCACACATGCTCAGAAGAAATTCCGACACGGGACAGCTCGTTCTGGTAAACTTAGCGTTCGCAATGGATACAGCATTTTCGTCACGCTGCAATGTTCAAAATGGTTTAATACAGCGCACTCTCTTCTTCTTTATAATGTGACAAGAATTAAGTCGTTTTGCTGCTCATATTCACACACACTTCTCACAAACTTTTATTTGTGTTTTTTTAGTGGGATTCCCTGAATATATTGTTATTAGTTGTCACATCTGACAGTTTTATATTTTTTAATTTTTTTTTATTTTGGATTTTAAGCCTTTTTTTTTCTTTAATGTTTGGATTTTTTTCAAGGCTGATCTTTGTTCAATGTTATTTTTATTTTTACTCCCGAATATTTTTGTGTGTGTTTTGTGTGTCAAATTACCCCCACACCATTGATATCTTTTATTATTTAATCTCCAGGAGATTGTTTGGTGTTGGTGTCCCTTGTTAATTTCACATTGTATATTTGAAATGTACCTGAATCCTCACAAACCAACTGTCATTTTTGAAGTAAAACACATAGGAGAGTATAACTCAAAACAAAAATCCTTTATTAAGGGATCAGAACCAAACAAAGAGGAAGGCAACACTGGATCAACAAGAGAAATTAGCGAAGCCTGGGACCCCCACGGCAGACATCAATTCTTCAACATCAAAATTGGTGGCCTGAGGAGTCCATATGTAAGGGAGGGCAGTCTGGTCCGGGATTCACAGAGACTCGGATAGCAGCAGATGACATCTGTGTCCCCAGGCTGTGGTACCACAAGAGGCTGCATTTTTTGGCCGACCAGACTGGATCCAGGGTCCTCACTGTCTGGTCTTCCTTTCACGCTTCATTCCGGGCTGTGGCTGTGCAGTTGGAGATGTGGCAGGAGGAGGAGTAGGACCTTGAGGAGGAGGAGGAGGAGGACCTGCAGGAGGAGGAGGACTGGGAGGACCTGGAGGAGGACTGGGAGGACCTGGAGGAGAGGGAAGAGGAGGAGGAGGACCTGCAGGAGGAGGAGGAGGACCATCCCAAAGATGTGTGTGAGGTGTAATTTGGCCCCTCATACCTTTCTCCAGAGCCTCCGATATGAGGGCCTCACACATGACTTTTTGGCCCTCCTCCATCCTCTGCATTTTATAGGCTATGAAGGCAGCAATGTTCTCCTGCATGGTGTGGGGTGCTCCCAGGACCTCTGTAGCCCTCCAAAAGAATGCTATAGCCGCCTCCTCTAGGGTACTCGTCCTACTGCCACTTTCTGTTTTCAGGGGGGGTGGAGGGACCTTGATATCAGCCAGCCGGCTCGGCCCGGCCACCTCCTGGCTGAGACTTCCCTGTGTATGAAAAAGGGACATGGTTTTCATCAATCACAATCCTAAATTAGTACTCCCAACTAACATCTAGTTAACATCATTGATTGGACAAGCAGAAATATTTAGAGGAATGCTATACCTGGCTCAATCTGGGCTCCTCCACATGTGGCCTGGAAGGCCCAGGTTGGGCGTCAGAAGCCTCAGCCGGGGGGGAAGGAAGCGTGGAAGGAAGACTGGAGAGGGATGGCCTGGGTTCAGTCTGGCCTGCTAGAAAGTGCAGCCTGTCATAGTACAACATCCTGGGGACATAGATGTCATCTGCTGCTCCGGATCTCTGTGAATCCAGGACTTTCTTGCGCTCCCTCAGATATGTGCTCCTCAGGCCACCAATGAAAATCTTTAAATAAGTGATGTCTGCCGTGGGGATCACCTGCTTCACAATTTCACACAATTGCTCCAGTGCTGCCTTCCTCTTTGCTTGGTTCTTGAAATGGGGGTGGGTAATCTCCCACAGACAGGGCAGCTCACTTAGCATATCTATGAATACTGACATGAAGTCATTATCTTTCATTAAGATATCCATGTTCACTGCAAGACACAACGCAAGACAAAGCCTAATGTCAGACAAAACTCTCCTAATCTTGTTACAATATAAGCCTCAATCTAGAAGCAGTATAGGCACAAGTTTGTCTCTTACCTTCGTTCTTACAATCGGCGCGTCCAATGCTCCTTCCTCCGCTCACAGATCGTACGTAATACGCACGCGTGTTACGCTTTATACACACTGCGCATGCGTGTAACTCCGCCCGCCCCTGACGTTCTTTCTAGTGTATTCCCCGCCCCTTTTCGTTCGGCGCAGTGGGTGAAGAGCACATGGCGGAGTTACAGCAGGTGCGTGCTAATTCTAGCAACGAGGAGGAGGAGGAGGAAAGCCCGGATCCAGGCACATCCCGATCCAGAAGAAGACGTTTTAAGGCCACAAATATGTTGTTTGGGGAGATGTTGGAGATGGTCGACATCATGAAGAAGTCCGATTATGACGGAAAATATGGGCCTTACCCCAACCCCAACATCCGAAAGGCCAAGATCATGGCGAAAGTGGTCAGGAGTCTTGAGAGGAATTTCGGGGTACGAAGATCAAAAGATCAGCTCAGGAAGCGGTGGTCGGACCTGAAGTTGAGAGAGCCAGAGCAGTACCGAAAGATCCGGAGAGTGCTGCAAAAAAGTAAGTAGTTGTGCTGTGTTCCTATTCTTTCTGTCTTTATTCCGTTCGTTCTGCTCCATATGCTTTTATTAATTGTAACGTTTAAAAAGGTCAACTTTAATGTTCATGGGCCCATTATTCGTTCGTATCAAACATTTTTCTTTCGGCCTCTAGAACACCATTGTTTAGGCCATATGCATTTTCACACATTTTTGGGGGCCTACTTGGGTGCCAAATATTTGTTTGTGTAGATGGATTTGTTACTAGAATGAAATGCAAACTAGATTGTGTGTAAGGAGAGGACACTGAGCAGCTGTTTTCACATCTGGACACTGGAGCACTAGTGTGGGACACAAGAACACCATTTTTATTAGGGGGGGCCACACAGGTGCTCCAGTGTATACTATAGAGGGGTCTCCATCTGTGAAGCTTGTACCAAACAGGTAAAGTATTGCAGCTTGACAAAAGACACTAAAAAAGATACATATTGGAACTCGGCTAAAATAGACAATTGTACCCCACTTCCAAGCAATGTTTCCTATTTCTAGTTCTGCCATCAAATATCTGTGTGCTAAGTATACCATTTTTGTTTTACATAGGGGAGAAAAGACTCGGAGGACACCCCTCATCCCAGGAGACCAGAGCCCCCCCCCCCTCTGGAAGAAGGGGAAATACCAACCCAAGAAGCTGAGCAGGAGGAAGAAGAAGATGTGGTGGAGATTGGCACCACAACAGGTGAGTGTCTGCGACCACAGATTCAGGTAAAAGAGATGGATGTTGGCAGATTTTTGAGACCTTTTTTTTTGTTCTTTATCTCTTTTTAGGTGATCGTGATCCAGAACGCTTTACATCTGAAAGTGCCCAGATACTCATCGGGGAGATCATGGGGTGTAATCTCCAATTGCAAAACATCCAGCAACAAATCAGTGATGTTATTAAAAAAAATAATAACATCATTGATGTTTTGGGGCGAATTTAAACCCCACAAAATCACCTGTTTTATCTTACGAAAATTTTTACAATGTTTAGAAAAGCCAAATTTGGAGGATGCACACAGTGTGCCAACATGTGCTATCTGCCATCACGGGAGATCAATGGACGCGTTTTGGGGGTGCAACCCCTTCCTCAATTATAAAGTGGCATTGAGGAAGGGCTTGCTCCCCCAAAACACGTCCCTTGATCCCCCCTGATGGCAGATAGCACATGTTGACATTCGTAAATTGGTGTGCATCTTCCAAATTTGGCTTTTCCAGGGGTGATTTCCCCCCATCTGAACGCTATATCAAACACAGTTCCTAAATACTCATGTCTGATATAGCCTTCAGGTTTTACCATATGTGAACTTTGTAAGTTCAAGTTTTTTGGCTTTCTTGTTGGTTTTACACAGGCCTGTTTTATCTGAAATGGATATTTCGATTTTTGAGAATGCTACTGCAAACATTGTTATACAACAAACATGTTGGTTTGTTTTAAAAACCTTTGGGAAATGCACATGTGATTGTGCAGGTATAAAAAAGTGCCTTACTCAAGAATGTGTGGATTATTGTCTCAACACTACAACACTTTTGGGGTGATGTAATTGCTGTTTTATGCAAAAATGGGGGTTATTTCCTAAGGGCAAATACACTTTGCACTACAAGTGCAGGTTCAGTGCAGTTGCAAGTGCACTTGTAGTGAAATGTGTTTTGGCATTTAGGAAGTACCAGCCAACACTGTTTTTTATAAGGTTACCCAATCACGACATTTTCTGCACTCAACACATTTCTGTCAGGGTCAGCTAAAACAAACACAAGCAGTAAATGTCCACAAAGAATTTCTTTTGGTTGTTTTTTATTTGAAAAAGGTGTCACGGATTGTCTGGCATATTGATAGCCCCCCTACCTGCAAAGAACTCCAGGTAGCGTAACCAGACATCACGGGCATTCAGGGAGGGCAAGCCAGGACGGCCACTTTCAAGCGCCATCAGTGTTGATGGATTAGGGATTCCGGCCTCAGGCCCAACTGAGCCAGCATAGTTGGCTGAATGTTTTCTTAAAAAATTATGGAGAACACGGCAGGCAAGTATTATATGGTTCAGTTTATACTCCGCCATATGGATGGGTGTCAGAAATAATCGGAACCGGCTGGCCAGGATTCCAAATGTGTTCTCCACCACTCTTCGGGCTCTGACCAGCCGGTAATTAAAAACCCTCTGTTCCGGGGTGAGGGTCCTCATCGGGAATGGCCGCATCAGGTGGTCCCCCAGCGCAAATGCTTCATCAGCAACAAACACAAATAGGAGACCTTCAACATTGTCCTCTGGAGGTGGCAAGTCCAAGCTGCCATTCTGGAGACGCCTGTAGAACTCCGTCTGGGCGATCACTCCACCATCGGACATCCGGCCATTCTTCCCCACGTCCACATACAAGAACTCGTAATTAGCCGACACCACCGCTAACATCACTATACTATTAAACCCTTTGTAATTATAATAGTACGACCCAGAGTTGGGTGGTGGGACGATGTGGACGTGTTTCCCATCAATTGCCCCTCCGCAGTTAGGAAAGTCCCACTGCTGGGCAAAGTGGGAGGCCACAGTCTGCCATTCCTGTGGCGTTGAAGGAAACTGTTGAGGAAAAAACAATAAACATTACTATTTTTTCTAAGATACATGGCAAGCAGATTAGACACAAACATTATGGGGCAACCTCCAGATAGCATTTACTAAGGGGAATTTAACAAGGCCAAAGTATAAGGTACACCTATCATATTCCCCCTCCCCCCCTCTCATGGGCCATTTCTAACATTATGGGGGGGGGGGGAACTCTTGGACAGGTAACCCTCTTCACTTCATTGAGAGATGAATGCCTAAAGGGTATTACTTGTAACAGCCCCTCCTTAGTTACACTATTGGCAGCCCACTGGACAGGTAAGAAGTGTCATAATACAAAGATATAAATACACACTGTACACATTTGAGGACATTTGGACATTCTGCTATTACCTATCAAGATAATAATAGAATAACAAAACTTTAAACAGTACCATTGGAAAGTATACAGGCAGGCCCTTGCACTACATGCTTTGGGGAATTCATCCATACATCTGACCAGTAAAGAGATGGGTATAGTGTGTATGGGTTTGGCAAAGTCAGCAGATAGATGATTGAGGATAGAGAATTGGGATCAGCTGACTTAACAGTTGGGGGAGGGAGGGTTAAAAAAAATTGGGGGACACCACAAAAAAAACCCTCTGGCACTCTGCCTGAATTGAAATCAAAAATCACATTTCCAAACATTTTAGGGGGTGTTTGGGGTAAAGCACTACTATGGAGCTGATAAAATACATTGTTAAGTGACTACATGAGGTGAATATAGGGCAGGAGACACCATGCTGGTGAGGTTATTGAAGGGCAAATATGTATGAAGGACCTAACATAATAATTACATAACAATCCAGCATGCATGAGTACAAAGGGGACATTCACAGCATATTACAATCATGGTAATTAGGGAATGAGGGAAGAAATACACTATATTATCAAACATTCAATACAATAAAATGTGATATAAAAGGATAAAAATCTTACCTTCATATACTCCTTCTGCAGGACCTGTATGATGGCAGAACAGGTCTCTGGGATGATGATACCCAGAGCCTGGGGGGAGATGCCTGTCGAGAACTTTAAGTCCTGCAGACTTCTCCCTGTGGCCAAATACCGCAAGGTAGCGACCAACCTCTGCTCCGGAGTGATGGCTTGCCTCATGCAGGTATCCTGCCTGCTGATATAGGGGGTCAGCGAAGCCAACAGACGGTGAAACACGGGGTCCGTCATCCTGAGAAAGTTCCTGAAATCATCAGGATTATTCTCACGGATCTCACGGAGCAAAGGCATATGAGAGAACTGGTCACGCTGAAGCAACCAATTCTTGGTCCATGAACTCCTCCCCACCCTGTTCATGGACTGGACTTGTGTCAAGGTCAGGACCCCAACACCAAGCCCCCGCACAGCACGAACTCTACGAGGAGTACGCATACGAAACATGGCTAGAAAACGGTCGGCTGCTCAGAACGAAGTAACAGAACGCACTGAAGAACAGCAAGGCCTGTGAAGAGCGACCTGAAAAACAGCAACGAGCGGGCAAGATCGCACAGAAAACTCCGATACGAACTGACTGCACGCACTGAAGAGCAGATACAAACCCACAAGCACAAACTGAACGGCAGAAAATGATCTGAAAGCCACGAGTCTGAAAAAGCGCGAATCGTCTCTCACCAAACTTTTACTAACACGAGATTAGCAAAAGGAGCCCAAAGGGTGCCGCGCTTGGTTCTGAACCGGCCTTTTCTAGTCTCGTCGTACGTGGTGTACGTCACCACGTTGTTGGCGATCGGAAATTCCGACAACTTTGTGCGACCGTGTGTAGGCAAAACAAGTTTGAGCCAACATCCGTCGGAAAAAATCCTAGGATTTTGTTGTCGGAATGTCCGAACAAAGTCCGACCGTGTGTACGGGGCATTACACCTAAAGCTGAGCAAAATTTTTCCAAAATTTTGAAGTAAACTACTCCTGTAAACTACTGTATAAAGTACAGTAATACAGTAAGAACAGAACATTAACTCAATAAAAAGAAAACTATTTCTGGCTTTTTTTTTATTATTATTTATTTTACACTTTTATTGCAACTATAAGGCTGCTTTCACACTGAGGCGGGCGGGCCCTGGTGGTATATTTAGCGCCGCTTTACTGTCATTTTAGCGGCGCTATTCGGCCACTAGCGGGGCAGTTTTAGCCCCCACTAGCTGCCGAAAAAGGTTAAAACCGCCCGCAAAGCGCCGCTGCCAGCGGGTTTGCAGTGCTGCCCCATTGTTTTCAATGGGAAGGGGCGATTTAGGAGCGGTGAATACACAGCTCCTACAGAGCTCCAAAGATGCGGTTTGCATGACTTTTTTGACCGCCCTGCAAGCGCACCGCTCCAGTGTGAAAGCCCTCGGGGCTTTCACATTGCAGTGAATTGAGCAGCTCTTTCAGGGTGCTTTGCAGACACTATTTTTAGCACTTTAGCGCCTGCAAAGCGCCTCAGTGTGAAAGCAGCCTAAATGTTCCAGGTTAGGATCTCTCAAAATGCAATGGCCATCTAACATCTTTCGAGACCCTGTGTGAAAGTGTGTACCCTTTACTAATACTCCCCTAGTGTGTGATAGCAACGGAAACAGTCCCCATGCAGAGACCAGATTGGCCAGGACAGGAGGGACAAAAATAGCGGGTGTCATGCCTATGTCTGCGTTTTCCACAGACAGAACATCTTCTTTGGGGTGCTCTTTGGGTAGGGGTACCAGGGAGGACATCTGGAAAATGCCTCTCATGCAGCCGGCTACCTGCATCTGTGTTGGGAAATTGGGCCACAGTACCTTCTGGATACAAAAGGGCTGTGATTATCTCTTCCTGGAATTTTAGGAAATATCCGCTTCTTCCTGATGCTTTGTATAGTACATAAGCATTTAACAGAGCCTATTGGAATAAGTATACAGACACTTTTTTGTACCAGCATCTGGCCTTATGGGCAATTAAGTACGGCCCCATCATCTTATCGTTGAAATCCCCCCCCCCCTCCTATTTTAAGGTTCTATTCGTGGACACAGAGGGGCTTCTCAACAACACCATTCGCCGTTACAGTTTGGACTGCCGTGTTTGCGTGAATGAAAGACAGAACTAAAACGTTCCGTTTGCCCTTCCACCTCACTGCAAGCAATTCATTGGACCTCAAGCAGGCTCTCTCTCCCCGTCTAAGTCGGGTATTTACAAGCTGTTGGGAGAAGCTCCGGCGATTAGATTGCATGGTGCCACATGCGCCAATTCCTAATTAAAAGAGGCATCTGAAAATATGTGTAATGTAATGTAAAAATTGTCTACGTATAAATGGTACCCCTTTTGGAATAAGGGTGGCACCAAGTCCCAAACAATCTTGCCGCTGCTCCTATGTTGTCTGGGCTGTCGGCGGGCTCCATACTGCATCTTTTTTCTCGTAAATCAGGAAACTACATGTATAGCCTGTTGCCCTGTCACAGAGCTTATACATTTTGACCCCATATTTGGCACGCTTGCTGGGGAGAAATTGTTTGAAAACAAGGCGGCCAGAAAATGTAATCACGGACTCATCAACACAGATATCTTGTTCAGAGATTTACAAGGCTGCAAATTTTTGGTCGGACTGGTTTAAGAGGGGCTGAATTTTGTGGAGTCTATCATATTCAGGGTCACCCAGAGGACGACAGAGTTCATTGTCGTTGAAGTGCATGAACCGCAAGATTTGCTCATATCTTGTCCTGGCCATGGCAGCAGAGAACACGGGCATATAGTGAATTGGGTCAGTGGATCAGTATGACCGCAGATCACTCTTATTAGTAATGCCCATGATAAGGGATAGGCCCAGAAAGTTTCTAAATTCAGAAACTGTGATCGTTTCCATGCACATTCTTTGGAGAAGGTCAAATTTGGGTTTGCGGTGATAAATTGACCAGCATATAAATTGCTTTGATCCACAATAGATCTGTACAGATAATCAGTGAAAAACAGCTCATAAAAGCCAAGGGGAGTTACATTTTCTGTTTCCACCTGAATTCCAGGTTGGCCAGTGAATGGGGGAAGTACGGGAGCTGCAGAAGTAGTGGGCTGCCAATCAGGATTTGCAAGCTCACCAGAAAGGGCACTGTGGGCTCTACGGGCCTGTGTTTGAATTCTTGGAGACTGCGGGACACTACTTGTGCTAGCCACCGCACCAGCTTGAACTGCACTTATGGGACTTGCCACGTCACCAAGTGTTACTGCAGTGCTGGTTTGTCTACAACCAGGATGTACTTGGCCACTGGTGCTCGCCAGTTCACCAGAAGGTAGAGCGTCACTAGTACTGGCATACCTGCCAACTTTTTGAGATGGGAACGAGGGACACCTTTTAGCAAATGTATGTAGGCATAGGACACATCCCTGCCATGCCCCCTTAAAGAAGAAATATAAAAAAAAAATAGTTAAACCAACGAGTGCTTTTTTTTAACACTACTATTCCTTCATATTGGGCGGCACAGTGGTGTAGTGGGTAGCACTCTCGCCTAGCAGTAAGAAGTGTCGCTGGTTCAAATCCCAACCACAACACTACCTGCCTGGAGTTTGCATGTTCTCCCTGTGTCTGCGTGGGTTTCCTCCGGGTACTCCGGTTTCCTCCCACACTCCAAAGACATGCTGGTAGGTTAATTGGATCCTGTCTAAATTGGCCCTATTATGTATGAATGTGAGTTAGGGACCTTAGATTGTAAGCTCCTTGAGGGTGTAGGGACCGATGTGAATGTATAATGTATATGTAAAGCGCTGCGTAAATTGACGGCGCTATATAAGTACCTGAAATAAATAAATATTGGCTTTTAGAAATTGGATTAAATGTTTAGCACTAGGAAACACTTTTTGAAAGATAAAGATAAATATGAGGGACCAAAATGAGGGACAGATGAGGAGGAAAGAGGGACATAGGGACTTTATTCCAAATCAGGGACAGTCCCTCGAAATCACGGACAGTTGGGACCTATGTACCGGCACTCTGCTGCATACAAGAACTGTCACAGACCTAGCCGGGACAGAGGCTGTTGGAGAGGACTGTATGCAAGCCTGTTGCCTTTTGATGCCTGCGCTCTCATCTGTCATGCTCAGTATCTTGTAGCCATCTTCACTAGTGTACCTTTCGTTTGACATTTTGGCCACTAAATTTACAGGTACCTAGTGTAACCCACAGGTAAAAAAGCACCTGTTGTCAGAGACTGCACTGACTGCTACAGAAAAAATTAACTGATAGCGCTAGCAGCAATCAGGTCTGAATCTGCTAATGCTGCAGTTTTATGTGTTGTGCATTGGAAGTGACAGTGATCTACTGATCCTGCACTTATTTGGGTGGGCTGGGCAGAGGGGCTAAACACAGGTGCTGGCAAGTGTCGGGACTGATCCTGCTGACACTGCATTTTTGGGAACACTATACTATTGGGGACACTAGTATAATTCTGATCAGATCCAAGATATTGATCTGTTCAGACATTATACTACTAATGGAGGTATATAGTGTGTGTGTTAGTGTTACTGGCAATCAAAGGGTTAAAATCTGGCGCTGTCTGGGATTGACACTAAAGCTAACTGATGCTGACACTAACTGACGTCACTCATAACACTAATACAGTGATCAGAAAAAAAGATATGTACACTGTACCTAATGACACTGTGACAGGGAGTGAAAGAGCTAACTGGGGATGATCAGGAGGTTAAAACTATATTGGGGAATATGTGGCAGGACCCTGACGCTATACAAGACTGATGTTAACTAGCGTCACCCATGACACTAATACAGTGATCAGAAAAAAAGATCTGTACACTGTACCTAATGACACTGTCACAGGGAGTGAAAGAGTTAACTGGGGTGATCAAGGGGGTTAGACCTTTATTAGGGAATATATGGCAGGTACCCTAAACCTATCTGGGGCCAGGGGCGGATCCAGAGTCTAGTCTCGGGAGGGGCACTGCCAGAAAATCCGTTTTTTTTTTTGTGGGCAATTTATCAGGGAAATGGCTGGTGTTGGCGCTTCAATCATCCCGGCACCATGGTTGTTACGGTGTCAGGATGATTGAAGCGTATTATTTCTATAATTACATTGTAATATAGAATGAAATAGTTCAACTCACCATAATGCAGAATCAGTGGGAGCCCTGAGTGTGTCACTTGCCATGTCACCTGCCACACGTTGCGGATTGTCACATGCCAGGTCACCTGCCACACGTTGCGGATTGTCACTTGCCACATCACCTGCCCGCCTGCGGAGCCGCCGGCTATCTCACCTGCCCGCGGAGCCACCCGCTATCTCACCCGCCTGGGGGTGGTAATTGCCCTGTTGCCCCCCTGGATCCGCCCCTGTCTGGGGTTTAAGCTAATTACCGATAACTGCCCCTAGCGCTGTTTAGCATCACAAGTGACACCAATACAGTGATCAGTAAAAAATCTGTACACTGTACTTGGTGACACTGTGACAGGGAGTGAAAAGGTTAACTGGGGGGGGGGGTTAACTTAGGGGTGATCAGAGGTTGAAATATGTGCCTACGTGTACTGGTGTCAGTGTAGCGCTTGTGTATTCACTGTTCATGCTCTCTCCTCGCACGCTTGAACGGAATAGGGCTCCAGGAGGGGAGATTGCATCATTTCCTGTGCCTGTGTTTACATTACACAGGCACAAGAGGTTCTGCCATTTTACAGTTTGTAGTGCAAATTTCAGTATTTAGGCTAAAAACAAGTACACTATGCAAATAGCAATGTGATTTAAGGTATATAGTAAGGTAAAACATATTTCTGTTATTTTCAATATAAAAGGCGCGGATTATTTAGTCCAACAGTTTTTGTCACCTATGTCCAACTGGAGAAATTTCGGTTCCATAAGAAACACAGAAAGGGAGGTGAAATTCCTGGTAGCCACTAGGATTACCAGAATTGATGTCCCCAATTCTAAAAATCACTTGTCTCTATCACCTCCTGTTTCCATCCTTCTAGTCTCCATCCCTCCATCACCCCCGTGTCCATCACACCATCCCTCCAGTCTCCATCACCTCCTGTCGCCATCTCTCCATCACCTCCTGTCATCATCTCTCCATCACCTCCTGTCACCATTACACCATCCCTCCATCACCTCCTGTTACCATCACACCATCCCACCATCTTCTCCTGTCTCCGTCACAACGTCCCTCCATTACCTCCTGCCTCCATCATCCCATCCCTCCTGCCTCCATCCCCCCTGTCACCATCACACCATCCCTCCTGCCTCCATCACCTCCTGTCACCATCACACCATCCCTCCTGCCTCCATCCCTCCTGTCAGAGGTGTAACTAGAACCTTCAGGGCCCCGGTGCAAGAAACCATGATGGGCCCCCCTTCTATCTGAGCCCCGGCTTCCAATTTTGGGAGGGTGTCCATGGACATCCTCCCTAAACTGTGCTTCCCACATGCCCCCTGGGACATGCATCCAGTGCAATCACAGTGGCCCTTTACCATGTGATCAGCTGATCACATGTAAACAGACTTGCTGGTTATCCGCAGCCCTTTCCTTGCCGGTTATCCGCAGCCTTTTCCTCCCATGCTGTGTTTGTGTTAGGAAAGGACTGCCGTTAACTGTCAAGAATGTCAGTAAATTGTTTACACTGATAATCAGTACCCAATCATCAGTGCCATCTATCAGTGCTCACCAATGCCACCTTTTAGTGCCCATCAATGCTGCCTATCAGTGCTTATCAATGCCGCCTATCAATGCCCATCAATTCCGCCTACAAGTGTTACTTATCAGTGCTCATTAATGCAGCCTATTAGTGCCCATCAATTCTGCCTATCAGCACCATCTATCAGTGCTCATTAATGCCGCCTAACAGTATCCATCAGTGCCACCTATCAGTACTCTTCAATGCTGCCCATCAGTGCCCATCAATACTGCCTAAGTTCTGCCTATCAGTGTTCCTCAATGCCACCTATCAGTGCCCATCAATGCAACCTATCAGTGCAGCCTATTGCCCCGTACACACGGTCGGACTTTGTTCGGACATTCCGACAACAAAATCCTGGGATTTTTTCCGACGGATGTTGGCTCAAACTTGTCTTGCATACACACGGTCACACAAAGTTGTCAGAAAATCCGATCGTTCTAAAAGCGGTGACGTAAAACACGTACGTCGGGACTATAAACGGGGCAGTGGCCAATAGCTTTCATCTCTTTATTTATTCTGAACATGCGTGGCACTTTGTCTGTCGGATTTGTGTACACACGATCGGAATTTCCGACAACGGATTTTGTTGTCGGAAAATTTTATATCCTGCTCTCAAACTTTGTGTGCCTATCAGTGCTCATCAATGCGGCCTATCTGTGCCCATTAGTGCCTCCTACCAGTGCCCATCAATGCCTCTTATCAGTGCCCATCAATGCCTCTTATCAGTGCCCATCAATGCCTCCTATCAGTGCTCATCAGTGCCACCTATCAGTGTCTATCGGTGCCTCCTATCAGTGCTCATTGGTGCCTCTTATCAGTGCCCATCAGTGCCTCCTATCAGTGCCTATCAGTGCCTATAAATGACTCCTATCAGTGCCTTCTATCAGGGCCCATCACTGCCTTCTATCAGTGCTCAACAGTGCCTCCTATCAGTGACCATCGGTGTCTTCTATCATTGCCCATCAGTGCCTTCTATCAGTGCCAATTAGCACCTTCTATCAGTGCTCATTAGTGCCTCCTATCAGTGCCTTCTATCAGTGCTCAAAATTTGCCTCCTATCAGTGCCCATAAGGGCCTTCTATCACAGCCCATCAGTGCCTTCTATCAGTGCCCATTAGTGCCTTCTATCAGTGCCCATCAGTGCCTCCTATCAGTGCTTATCAGTGCCTCCTATCAGTGCACATAAATTACTCCTATCAGTGCCCATCGTGCCTCCTATCAGTGCTCATCGGTGCCTCTAATCAGTGCCCATCTGTGCCTCCTATCAGTGCCTATCAGTGCCTATAAATGCCTCCTATCAGTGCCTTCTATCAGGGCCCATCACTGCCTTCTATCAGTGCTCATCAGTGCCTCCTATCAGTGCCCATCGGTGCCTTCTATCAATGCTCATTAGTGCCTCCTATCAGTGCCTTCTATCAGTGCTCATAATTTGACTCCTATCAGTGCCCATCAGGGCCTTCCATCAGTGCCCATCAGTGCCTTCTATCAGTGCCAATTAGCGCCTTCTATCAGTGCTCATTAGTGCCTTTCTATCAGTGCCTTCTATCAGTGCTCATAATTTGCCTCCTATCAGTGCCCATTAGTGCCTTCTATCAGTGCCCATCAGTGCCTCCTATCAGCGCCTATAAATGCCTCCCATCAGTGCCTTCTATCAGGGCCCATCACTGCCTTCTATCAGTGCCCATCAGTGCCTCCTATCAGTGTCCATCGGTGCCTCCTATCAGTGCTCATCGGTGCCTCATATGAGTGCCTGTCAATGCCTCCTATCAGTGCCTATAAATGCCTCCTATCAGTACCTTCTATCAGGGCCCATTACTGCCTTCTATCAGTGCTCATCAGTGCCTCCTATCAGTGCCCATCTGTGTCTTCTATCAGTGCCCATCAGTGCCTTCTATCAGTGCCAATTAGCGCCTTCTATCAGTGCTCATTAGTGCCTCCTATCAGTGCCTTCTGTCAGTGCTCATAATTTGCCTCCTATCAGTGCCCATCAGGGCTTTCTATCAGTGCCCATCAGTGCCTTCTATCAGTGCCCATTAGTGCCTTCTATCAGTGCCCATTAGTGCCTTCTATCAGTGCCCATAAGTGTCTTCTATCAGTCCTCATCAGTGCCTCCTATCAGTGCACATAAATGCCTCCTATCAGTGCTCATCAGTGCCTCCTATCAGTGCCCATCAGTGCCTCCTATCAGTGTCCATCAGTGCCTCCTATCAGTGCTCATTGGTGCCTCTTATCAGTGCCTATAAATGCCTCCTATCATGCCTTCTATTAGGGCCCATCACTGCCTTTTATCAGTGCTCATCAGTGCCTCCTATCAGTGTCCATCGGTGTCTTCTATCAGTGCCCATCAGTGCCTTCTATCATTGCCAATTAGCGCCTTCTATCAGTGCTCATTAATGCCTCCTATCAGTGCTCATAATTTGCCTCCTATTAGTGCCCATCAGGGCCTTCTATCAGTGCCCATCAGTGCCTTCTATCAGTGCCCATTAGTGCCTTCTATCAGTGCCAATTAGCGCCTTCTATCAGTGCCCATCAGTGCCTTCTATCAGTGCCTTCTATCAGTGCCTTCTATCAGTGCCCATTAGTGCCTTTTATCAGTGCTCATCAGTGCCTCCTATCAGTGCACATAAATGCCTCCTATCAGTGCCCATCAGTGCCTATTAGTGCCTTCTATCAGTACCCATCATTGCTCATCAGTGAATCCTATCAATGCCCATCAGCCAGTGGCGGTGCATCCATAAGGGTGCACGGGTGACACCCCCTCTCTCCTGCCACCCCTCTAGCACCAATAGATAGATTCATGCATTGCACAAATCTATGGCTGCCGCTGCCACCCCTATTCAGGCGCCTGGCCCCTTTTTGGGCACCGGGCGCCTGAATTACAGCGGCAGGGGGTGGTTTTGAAGCATAGGCTCTAATAGGCGTCAAAAAAGGTGATCTGCAAGCGCCATGCTGGGCGTGCGCAGGTCACTCAGCTGTGTTGGAAAAGCGAATGAATATTCGATTTCCTAACACTAAACCGCCTCTCCGCCAATCAGGTGCTCGGATCTGATACCCATCACCTGATTGGCTGAAACGACAGGCGCTGTGATTGGACGCCAGGCATCCAATCAGAGGAGAGGACGGGAAGAGAGGACGTGATAAGACTTGGAGGAGCTGTACCACCAAGACAGGTAAGTGCAGATGGCGGGCCGGTGGGGGGCACACTGGCAGCATTTGATATGGCACAGTCTTATCAGTGCCCATCTGTGCCTCCTATCAGTGCCTATCAGTGCCTATAAATGCCTCCTATCAGTGCCTTCTATCAGGGCCCATCACTGCCTTCTATCAGTGCCTCCTATCAGTGCCCATCGGTGCCTTCTATCAATGCTCATTAGTGCCTCCTATCAGTGCCTTCTATCAGTGCTCATAATTTGACTCCTATCAGTGCCCATCAGGGCCTTCTATCAGTGCCCATTAGTGCCTTCTATCAGTGCCCATCAGTGCCTTCTATCAGTGCCTTCTATCAGTGCCCATTAGTGCCTTTTATCAGTGCTCATCAGTGCCTCCTATCAGTGTCCATCGGTGCCTCCTATCAGTGCTCATTGGTGCCTCTTATCAGTGCCTATAAATGCCTCCTATCATGCCTTCTATCAGGGCCCATCACTGCCTTTTATCAGTGCTCATCAGTGCCTCCTATCAGTGTCCATCGGTGTCTTCTATCAGTGCCCATCAGTGCCTTCTATCATTGCCAATTAGCGCCTTCTATCAGTGCTCATTAATGCCTCCTATCAGTGCTCATAATTTGCCTCCTATTAGTGCCCATCAGGGCCTTCTATCAGTGCCCATCAGTGCCTTCTATCAGTGCCCATTAGTGCCTTCTATCAGTGCCAATTAGCGCCTTCTATCAGTGCCCATCAGTGCCTTCTATCAGTGCCTTCTATCAGTGCCTTCTATCAGTGCCCATTAGTGCCTTTTATCAGTGCTCATCAGTGCCTCCTATCAGTGCACATAAATGCCTCCTATCAGTGCCCATCAGTGCCTATTAGTGCCTTCTATCAGTACCCATCATTGCTCATCAGTGAATCCTATCAATGCCCATCAGCCAGTGGCGGTGCATCCATAAGGGTGCACGGGTGACACCCCCTCTCTCCTGCCACCCCTCTAGCACCAATAGATAGATTCATGCATTGCACAAATCTATGGCTGCCGCTGCCACCCCTATTCAGGCGCCTGGCCCCTTTTTGGGCACCGGGCGCCTGAATTACAGCGGCAGGGGGTGGTTTTGAAGCATAGGCTCTAATAGGCGTCAAAAAAGGTGATCTGCAAGCGCCATGCTGGGCGTGCGCAGGTCACTCAGCTGTGTTGGAAAAGCGAATGAATATTCGATTTCCTAACACTAAACCGCCTCTCCGCCAATCAGGTGCTCGGATCTGATACCCATCACCTGATTGGCTGAAACGACAGGCGCTGTGATTGGACGCCAGGCATCCAATCAGAGGAGAGGACGGGAAGAGAGGACGTGATAAGACTTGGAGGAGCTGTACCACCAAGACAGGTAAGTGCAGATGGCGGGCCGGTGGGGGGCACACTGGCAGCATTTGATATGGCACAGTCTTATCAGAGCCCATCTGTGCCTCCTATCAGTGCCTATCAGTGCCTATAAATGCCTCCTATCAGTGCCTTCTATCAGGGCCCATCACTGCCTTCTATCAGTGCCTCCTATCAGTGCCCATCGGTGCCTTCTATCAATGCTCATTAGTGCCTCCTATCAGTGCCTTCTATCAGTGCTCATAATTTGACTCCTATCAGTGCCCATCAGGGCCTTCTATCAGTGCCCATCAGTGCCTTCTATCAGTGCCAATTAGCGCCTTTTATCAGTGCTCATTAGTGCCTTTCTATCAGTTCCTTCTATCAGTGCTCATAATTTGCCTCCTATCAGTGCCCATTAGTGCCTTCTATCAGTGCCCATCAGTGCCTCCTATCAGTGCCTATAAATGCCTCCCATCAGTGCTTTCTATCAGGGCCCATCACTGCCTTCTATCAGTGCCCATCAGTGCCTCCTATCAGTGTCCATCAGTGCCTCCTATCAGTGCTCATCGGTGCCTCTTATGAGTGCCCATCAATGCCTCCTATCAGTGCCTATAAATGCCTCCTATCAGTGCCTTCTATCAGGGCCAATTACTGCCTTCTATCAGTGCTCATCAGTGCCTCCTATCAGTGCCCATCTGTGTCTTCTATCAGTGCCCATCAGTGCCTTCTATCAGTGCCAATTAGCGCCTTCTATCAGTGCTCATTAGTGCCTCCTATCAGTGCCTTCTGTCAGTGCTCAAAATTTGCCTCCTATCAGTGCCCATCAGGGCCTTCTATCAGTGCCCATCAGTGCCTTCTATTAGTGCCCATTAGTGCCTTCTATCAGTGCCCATTAGTGCCTTCTATCAGTGCCCATAAATGCCTCCTATCAGTGCTCATCAGTGCCTCCTATCAGTGCCCATCAGTGCCTCCTATCAGTGTCCATCGGTGCCTCCTATCAGTGCTCATTGGTGCCTCTTATCAGTGCCTATAAATGCCTCCTATCATGCCTTCTATCAGGGCCCATCACTGCCTTTTATCAGTGCTCATCAGTGCCTCCTATCAGTGCCCATCAGTGTCTTCTATCAGTGCCCATCGGTGCCTTCTATCATTGCCAATTAGCGCCTTCTATCAGTGCTCATTAATGCCTCCTATCAGTGCTCATAATTTGCCTCCTATTAGTGCCCATCAGGGCCTTCTATCAGTGCCCATCAGTGCCTTCTATCAGTGCCCATTAGTGCCTTCTATCAGTGCTCATTAATGCCTCCTATCAGTGCTCATAATTTGCCTCCTATTAGTGCCCATCAGGGCCTTCTATCGGTGCCCATCAGTGCCTTCTATCAGTGCCCATTAGTGCCTTCTATCAGTGCCAATTAGTGCCTTCTATCAGTGCTCATTAGTGCCTCCTATCAGTGCTCATGATTTGCCTCCTATCAGTGCCCATCAGTGCCTTCTATCAGTGCCCATCAGTGCCTTCTATCAGTGCCCATTAGTGCCTTCTATCAGTGCCCATCAGTGCCTTCTATCAGTGCCTTCTATCAGTGCCCATTAGTGCCTTTTATCAGTGCTCATCAGTGCCTCCTATCAGTGTCCATCGGTGCCTCCTATCAGTGCTCATTGGTGCCTCTTATCAGTGCCTATAAATGCCTCCTATCATGCCTTCTATCAGGGCCCATCACTGCCTTTTATCAGTGCTCATCAGTGCCTCCTATCAGTGTCCATCGGTGTCTTCTATCAGTGCCCATCAGTGCCTTCTATCATTGCCAATTAGCGCCTTCTATCAGTGCTCATTAGTACCTCCTATCAGTGCTCATAATTTGCCTCCTATTAGTGCCCATCAGGGCTTTCTATCAGTGCCCATCAGTGCCTTCTATCAGTGCCCATTAGTGCCTTCTATCAGTGCCAATTAGCGCCTTCTATCAGTGCCCATCAGTGCCTTCTATCAGTGCCTTCTATCAGTGCCCATTAGTGCCTTTTATCAGTGCTCATCAGTGCCTCCTATCAGTGCACATAAATGCCTCCTATCAGTGCCCATCAGTGCCTATTAGTGCCTTCTATCAGTACCCATCATTGCTCATCAGTGAATCCTATCAATGCCCATCAGCCAGTGGCGGTGCATCCATAAGGGTGCACGGGTGACACCCCCTCTCTCCTGCCACCCCTCTAGCACCAATAGATAGATTCATGCATTGCACAAATCTATGGCTGCCGCTGCCACCCCTATTCAGGCGCCTGGCCCCTTTTTGGGCACCGGGCGCCTGAATTACAGCGGCAGGGGGTGGTTTTGAAGCATAGGCTCTAATAGGCGTCAAAAAAGGTGATCTGTAAGCGCCATGCTGGGCGTGCGCAGGTCACTCAGCTGTGTTGGAAAAGCGAATGAATATTCGATTTCCTAACACTAAACCGCCTCTCCGCCAATCAGGTGCTCGGATCTGATACCCATCACCTGATTGGCTGAAACGACAGGCGCTGTGATTGGACGCCAGGCATCCAATCAGAGGAGAGGACGGGAAGAGAGGACGTGATAAGACTTGGAGGAGCTGTACCACCAAGACAGGTAAGTGCAGATGGCGGGCCGGTGGGGGGCACACTGGCAGCATTTGATATGGCACAGTCTTACAAGTGCCCATCTGTGCCTCCTATCAGTGCCTATCAGTGCCTATAAATGCCTCCTATCAGTGCCTTCTATCAGGGCCCATCACTGCCTTCTATCAATGCTCATTAGTGCCTCCTATCAGTGCCTTCTATCAGTGCTCATAATTTGACTCCTATCAGTGCCCATCAGGGCCTTCTATCAGTGCCCATCAGTGCCTTCTATCAGTGTCAATTAGCGCCTTTTATCAGTGCTCATTAGTGCCTTTCTATCAGTGCTTTCTATCAGTGCTCATAATTTGCCTCCTATCAGTGCCCATTAGTGCCTTCTATCAGTGCCCATCAGTGCCTCCTATCAGTGCCTATAAATGCCTCCCATCAGTGCTTTCTATCAGGGCCCATCACTGCCTTCTATCAGTGCCCATCAGTGCCTCCTATCAGTGTCCATCAGTGCCTCCTATCAGTGCTCATCGGTGCCTCTTATGAGTGCCCATCAATGCCTCCTATCAGTGCCTATAAATGCCTCCTATCAGTGCCTTCTATCAGGGCCAATTACTGCCTTCTATCAGTGCTCATCAGTGCCTCCTATCAGTGCCCATCTGTGTCTTCTATCAGTGCCCATCAGTGCCTTCTATCAGTGCCAATTAGCGCCTTCTATCAGTGCTCATTAGTGCCTCCTATCAGTGCCTTCTGTCAGTGCTCAAAATTTGCCTCCTATCAGTGCCCATCAGGGCCTTCTACCAGTGCCCATCAGTGCCTTCTATTAGTGCCAATTAGTGCCTTCTATCAGTGCCCATTAGTGCCTTCTATCAGTGCCTATAAATGCCTCCTATCAGTGCTCATCAGTGCCTCCTATCAGTGCCCATCAGTGCCTCCTATCAGTGTCCATCGGTGCCTCCTATCAGTGCTCATTGGTGCCTCTTATCAGTGCCTATAAATGCCTCCTATCATGCCTTCTATCAGGGCCCATCACTGCCTTTTATCAGTGCTCATCAGTGCCTCCTATCAGTGCCCATCAGTGTCTTCTATCAGTGCCCATCGGTGCCTTCTATCATTGCCAATTAGCGCCTTCTATCAGTGCTCATTAATGCCTCCTATCAGTGCTCATAATTTGCCTCCTATTAGTGCCCATCAGGGCCTTCTATCAGTGCCCATCAGTGCCTTCTATCAGTGCCCATTAGTGCCTTCTATCAGTGCCAATTAGCGCCTTCTATCAGTTCTCATTAGTGCCTCCTATCAGTGCTCATGATTTGCCTCCTATCAGTGCCCATCAGGGCCTTCTATCAGTGCCCATCAGTGCCTTCTATCAGTGCCCATTAGTGCCTTCTATCAGTGCCCATCAGTGCCTTCTATCAGTGCTCATTAGTGCCTCCTATCAGTGCTCATGATTTGCCTCCTATCAGTGCCCATCAGGGCCTTCTATCAGTGCCCATCAGTGCCTTCTATCAGTGCCCATTAGCGCCTTCTATCAGTGCCCATCATTGCCTTCTATCAGTGCCTTCTATCAGTGCCTTCTATCAGTGCCCATTAGTGCCTTCTATCAGTGCTCATCAGTGCCTCCTATCAGTGCACATAAATGCCTCCTATCAGTGCCCATCAGTGCCTATTAGTGCCTTCTATCAGTACCCATCATTGCTCATCAGTGAATCCTATCAATGCCCATCAGCCAGTGGCGGTGCATCCATAAGGGTGCACGGGTGACACCCCCTCTCTCCTGCCACCCCTCTAGCACCAATAGATAGATTCATGCATTGCACAAATCTATGGCTGCCGCTGCCACCCCTATTCAGGCGCCTGGCCCCTTTTTGGGCACCGGGCGCCTGAATTACAGCGGCAGGGGGTGGTTTTGAAGCATAGGCTCTAATAGGCGTCAAAAAAGGTGATCTGCAAGCGCCATGCTGGGCGTGCGCAGGTCACTCAGCTGTGTTGGAAAAGCGAATGAATATTCGATTTCCTAACACTAAACCGCCTCTCCGCCAATCAGGTGCTCGGATCTGATACCCATCACCTGATTGGCTGAAACGACAGGCGCTGTGATTGGACGCCAGGCATCCAATCAGAGGAGAGGACGGGAAGAGAGGACGTGATAAGACTTGGAGGAGCTGTACCACCAAGACAGGTAAGTGCAGATGGCGGGCCGGGGGGGGGGCGCACTGGCAGCATTTGATATGGCACAGTCTTATCAGTGCCCATCTGTGCCTCCTATCAGTGCCTATCAGTGCCTATAAATGCCTCCTATCAGTGCCTTCTATCAGGGCCCATCACTGCCTTCTATCAGTGCCTCCTATCAGTGCCCATCGGTGCCTTCTATCAATGCTCATTAGTGCCTCCTATCAGTGCCTTCTATCAGTGCTCATAATTTGACTCCTATCAGTGCCCATCAGGGCCTTCTATCAGTGCCCATCAGTGCCTTCTATCAGTGACAATTAGCGCCTTTTATCAGTGCTCATTAGTGCCTTTCTATCAGTGCCTTCTATCAGTGCTCATAATTTGCCTCCTATCAGTGCCCATTAGTGCCTTCTATCAATGCTCATTAGTGCCTCCTATCAGTGCCTTCTATCAGTGCTCATAATTTGACTCCTATCAGTGCCCATCAGGGCCTTCCATCAGTGCCCATCAGTGCCTTCTATCAGTGCCAATTAGCGCCTTCTATCAGTGCTCATTAGTGCCTTTCTATCAGTGCCTTCTATCAGTGCTCATAATTTGCCTCCTATCAGTGCCCATTAGTGCCTTCTATCAGTGCCCATCAGTGCCTCCTATCAGTGCCTATAAATGCCTCCCATCAGTGCCTTCTATCAGGGCCCATCACTGCCTTCTATCAGTGCCCATCAGTGCCTCCTATCAGTGTCCATCGGTGCCTCCTATCAGTGCTCATCGGTGCCTCATATGAGTGCCTGTCAATGCCTCCTATCAGTGCCTATAAATGCCTCCTATCAGTACCTTCTATCAGGGCCCATTACTGCCTTCTATCAGTGCTCATCAGTGCCTCCTATCAGTGCCCATCTGTGTCTTCTATCAGTGCCCATCAGTGCCTTCTATCAGTGCCAATTAGCGCCTTCTATCAGTGCTCATTAGTGCCTCCTATCAGTGCCTTCTGTCAGTGCTCATAATTTGCCTCCTATCAGTGCCCATCAGGGCCTTCTATCAGTGCCCATCAGTGCCTTCTATCAGTGCCCATTAGTGCCTTCTATCAGTGCCCATTAGTGCCTTCTATCAGTGCCCATAAGTGTCTTCTATCAGTCCTCATCAGTGCCTCCTATCAGTGCACATAAATGCCTCCTATCAGTGCTCATCAGTGCCTCTTATCAGTGCCCATCAGTGCCTCCTATCAGTGTCCATCTGTGCCTCCTATCAGTGCTCATTGGTGCCTCTTATCAGTGCCTATAAATGCCACCTATCATGCCTTCTATCAGGGCCCATCACTGCCTTTTATCAGTGCTCATCAGTGCCTTCTATCATTGCCAATTAGCGCCTTCTATCAGTGCTCATTAATGCCTCCTATCAGTGCTCATAATTTGCCTCCTATTAGTGCCCATCAGGGCCTTCTATCAGTGCCCATCAGTGCCTTCTATCAGTGCCCATTAGTGCCTTCTATCAGTGCCAATTAGTGCCTTCTATCAGTGCTCATTAGTGCCTCCTATCAGTGCTCATGATTTGCCTCCTATCAGTGCCCATCAGTGCCTTCTATCAGTGCCCGTCAGTGCCTTCTATCAGTGCCCATTAGTGCCTTCTATCAGTGCCCATCAGTGCCTTCTATCAGTGCCCATTATTGCCTTTTATCAGTGCTCATCAGTGCCTCCTATCAGTGTCCATCGGTGCCTCCTATCAGTGCTCATTGGTGCCTCTTATCAGTGCCTATAAATGCCTCCTATCATGCCTTCTATCAGGGCCCATTACTGCCTTTTATCAGTGCTCATCAGTGCCTCCTATCAGTGTCCATCGGTGTCTTCTATCAGTGCCCATCAGTGCCTTCTATCATTGCCAATTAGCGCCTTCTATCAGTGCTCATTAATGCCTCCTATCAGTGCTCATAATTTGCCTCCTATTAGTGCCCATCAGGGCCTTCTATCAGTGCCCATCAGTGCCTTCTATCAGTGCCCATTAGTGCCTTCCATCAGTGCCAATTAGCGCCTTCTATCAGTGCCCATCAGTGCCTTCTATCAGTGCCTTCTATCAGTGCCCATTAGTGCCTTTTATCAGTGCTCATCAGTGCCTCCTATCAGTGCACATAAATGCCTCCTATCAGTGCCCATCAGTGCCTATTAGTGCCTTCTATCAGTACCCATCATTGCTCATCAGTGAATCCTATCAATGCCCATCAGCCAGTGGCGGTGCATCCATAAGGGTGCACGGGTGACACCCCCTCTCTCCTGCCACCCCTCTAGCACCAATAGATAGATCCATGCATTGCACAAATCTATGGCTGCCGCTGCCACCCCTATTCAGGCGCCTGGCCCCTTTTTGGGCACCGGGCGCCTGAATTACAGCGGCAGGGGGTGGTTTTGAAGCATAGGCTCTAATAGGCGTCAAAAAAGGTGATCTGCAAGCGCCATGCTGGGCGTGCGCAGGTCACTCAGCTGTGTTGGAAAAGCGAATGAATATTCGATTTCCTAACACTAAACCGCCTCTCCGCCAATCAGGTGCTCGGATCTGATACCCATCACCTGATTGGCTGAAACGACAGGCGCTGTGATTGGACGCCAGGCATCCAATCAGAGGAGAGGACGGGAAGAGAGGACGTGATAAGACTTGGAGGAGCTGTACCACCAAGACAGGTAAGTGCAGATGGCGGGCCGTTTGGGGACACACTGGCAGCATTTGATATGGCACAGTCTTATCAGTGCCCATCTGTGCCTCCTATCAGTGCCTATCAGTGCCTATAAATGCCTCCTATCAGTGCCTTCTATCAGGGCCCATCACTGCCTTCTATCAGTGCCTCCTATCAGTGCCCATCGGTGCCTTCTATCAATGCTCATTAGTGCCTCCTATCAGTGCCTTCTATCAGTGCTCATAATTTGACTCCTATCAGTGCCCATCAGGGCCTTCTATCAGTGCCCATCAGTGCCTTCTATCAGTGCCAATTAGCGCCTTTTATCAGTGCTCATTAGTGCCTTTCTATCAGTGCCTTCTATCAGTGCTCATAATTTGCCTCCTATCAGTGCCCATTAGTGCCTTCTATCAGTGCCCATCAGTGCCTCCTATCAGTGCCTATCAGTGCCTATAAATGCCTCCCATCAGTGCCTTCTATCAGGGCCCATCACTGCCTTCTATCAGTGCCCATCAGTGCCTCCCATCAGTGTCCATCAGTGCCTCCTATCAGTGCTCATCGGTGCCTCTTATGAGTGCCCATCAATGCCTCCTATCAGTGCCTATAAATGCCTCCTATCAGTGCCTTCTATCAGGGCCAATTACTGCCTTCTATCAGTGCTCATCAGTGCCTCCTATCAGTGCCCATCTGTGTCTTCTATCAGTGCCCATCAGTGCCTTCTATCAGTGCCAATTAGCGCCTTCTATCAGTGCTCATTAGTGCCTCCTATCAGTGACTTCTGTCAGTGCTCAAAATTTGCCTCCTATCAGTGCCCATCAGGGCCTTCTATCAGTGCCCATCAGTGCCTTCTATTAGTGCCCATTAGTGCCTTCTATCAGTGCCCATTAGTGCCTTCTATCAGTGCCCATAAATGCCTCCTATCAGTGCTCATCAGTGCCTCCTATCAGTGCCCATCAGTGCCTCCTATCAGTGTCCATCTGTGCCTCCTATCAGTGCTCATTGGTGCCTCTTATCAGTGCCTATAAATGCCTCCTATCATGCCTTCTATCAGGGCCCATCACTGCCTTTTATCAGTGCTCATCAGTGCCTCCTATCAGTGCCCATCAGTGTCTTCTATCAGTGCCCATCGGTGCCTTCTATCATTGCCAATTAGCGCCTTCTATCAGTGCTCATTAATGCCTCCTATCAGTGCTCATAATTTGCCTCCTATTAGTGCCCATCAGGGCCTTCTATCAGTGCCCATCAGTGCCTTCTATCAGTGCCCATTAGTGCCTTCTATCAGTGCCAATTAGCGCCTTCTATCAGTGCTCATTAGTGCCTCCTATCAGTGCTCATGATTTGCCTCCTATCAGTGCCCATCAGGGCCTTCTATCAGTGCCCATCAGTGCCTTCTATCAGTGCCCATTAGTGCCTTCTATCAGTGCCCATCAGTGCCTTCTATCAGTGCTCATTAGTGCCTCCTATCAGTGCTCATGATTTGCCTCCTATCAGTGCCCATCAGGGCCTTCTATCAGTGCCCATCAGTGCCTTCTATCAGTGCCCATTAGTGCCTTCTATCAGTGCCCATCAGTGCCTTCTATCAGTGCCTTCTATCAGTGCCCATTAGTGCCTTCTATCAGTGCTCATCAGTGCCTCCTATCAGTGCACATAAATGCCTCCTATCAGTGCCCATCAGTGCCTATTAGTGCCTTCTATCAGTACCCATCATTGCTCGTCAGTGAATCCTATCAATGCCCATCAGCCAGTGGCGGTGCATCCATAAGGGTGCACGGGTGACACCCCCTCTCTCCTGCCACCCCTCTAGCACCAATAGATAGATTCATGCATTGCACAAATCTATGGCTGCCGCTGCCACCCCTATTCAGGCGCCTGGCCCCTTTTCGGGCACCGGGCGCCTGAATTACAGCGGCAGGGGGTGGTTTTGAAGCATAGGCTCTAATAGGCATCAAAAAAGGTGATCTGCAAGCGCCATGCTGGGCATGCGCAGGTCACTCAGCTGTGTTGGAAAAGTGAATGAATATTTGATTTCCTAACACTAAACCGCCTCTCCGCCAATCAGGTGCTCGGATCTGATACCCATCACCTGATTGGCTGAAACGACAGGCGCTGTGATTGGACGCCAGGCATCCAATCAGAGGAGAGGATGGGAAGAGAGGACGTGATAAGACTTGGAGGAGCTGTACCACCAAGACAGGTAAGTGCAGATGGCGGGTCGGTGGGGGGCACACTGGCAGCATTTGATATGGCACAGTCTTATCAGTGCCCATCTGTGTCTCCTATCAGTGCCTATCAGTGCCTATAAATGCCTCCTATCAGTGCCTTCTATCAGGGCCCATCACTGCCTTCTATCAGTGCTCATCAGTGCCTCCTATCAGTGCCCATCGGTGCCTTCTATCAATGCTCATTAGTGTCTCCTATCAGTGCCTTCTATCAGTGCTCATAATTTGACTCCTATCAGTGCCCATCAGGGCCTTCTATCAGTGCCCATCAGTGCCTTCTATCAGTGCCAATTAGCGCCTTCTATCAGTGCTCATTAGTGCCTTTCTATCAGTGCCTTCTATCAGTGCTCATAATTTGCCTCCTATCAGTGCCCATTAGTGCCTTCTATCAGTGCCCATCAGTGCCTCCTATCAGTGCCTATCAGTGCCTATAAATGCCTCCCATCACTGCCTTCTATCAGGGCCCATCACTGCCTTCTATCAGTGCCCATCAGTGCCTCCTATCAGTGTCCATCGGTGCCTCCTATCAGTGCTCATCGGTGCCTCTTATGAGTGCCTGTCAATGCCTCCTATCAGTGCCTATAAATGCCTCCTATCAGTGCCTTCTATCAGGGCCCATTACTGCCTTCTATCAGTGCTCATCAGTGTCTCCTATCAGTGCCCATCTGTGTCTTCTATCAGTGCCCATCAGTGCCTTCTATCAGTGCCAATTAGCGCCTTCTATCAGTGCTCATTAGTGCCTCCTATCAGTGCCTTCTGTCAGTGCTCATAATTTGCCTCCTATCAGTGCCCATCAGGGCCTTCTATCAGTGCCCATCAGTGCCTTCTATCAGTGCCCATTAGTGCCTTCTATCAGTGCCCATTAGTGCCTTCTATCAGTGCCCATAAGTGTCTTCTATCAGTGCTCATCAGTGCCTCCTATCAGTGCACATAAGTGTCTTCTATCAGTGCTCATCAGTGCCTCCTATCAGTGCACATAAATGCCTCCTATCAGTGCTCATCAGTGCCTCCTATCAGTGCCCATCAGTGCCTCCTATCAGTGTCCATTGGTGCCTCCTATCAGTGCTCATTGGCGCCTCTTATCAGTGCCTATAAATGCCTCCTATCATGCCTTCTATCAGGGCCCATCACTGCCTTTTATCAGTGCTCATCACTGCCTCCTATCAGTGCCCATCGGTGTCTTCTATCAGTGCCCATCAGTGCCTTCTATCATTGCCAATTAGCGCCTTCTATCAGTGCTCATTAATGCCTCCTATCAGTGCTCATAATTTGCCTCCTATTAGTGCCCATCAGGGCCTTCTATCAGTGCCCATCAGTGCCTTCTATCAGTGCCCATTAGTGCCTTCTATCAGTGCCAATTAGCGCCTTCTATCAGTGCTCATTAGTGCCTCCTATCAGTGCTCATGATTTGCCTCCTATCAGTGCCCATCAGGGCCTTCTATCAGTGCCCATCAGTGCCTTCTATCAGTGCCCATTAGTGCCTTCTATCAGTGCCCATTAGTGCCTTCTATCAGTGCCAATTAGCGCCTTCTATCAGTGCTCATTAGTGCCTCCTATCAGTGCTCATGATTTGCCTCCTATCAGTGCCCATCAGTGCCTTCTATCAGTGCCCATTAGTGCCTTCTATCAGTGCCCATCAGTGCCTTCTATCAGTGCCCATTAGTGCCTTCTATCAGTGCTCATCAGTGCCTCCTATCAGTGCACATAAATGCCTCCTATCAGTGCCCATCAGTGCCTATTAGTGCCTTCTATCAGTACCCATCATTGCTCATCAGTGAATCCTATCAATGCCCATCAGCCAGTGGCAGTGCATCCATAAGGGTGCACGGGTGACACCCCCTCTCTCCTGCCACCCCTCTAGCACCAATAGATAGATTCATGCATTGCACAAATCTATGGCTGCCGCTGCCACCCCTATTCAGGCGCCTGGCCCCTTTTCGGGCACCGGGAGCCTGAATTACAGCGGCAGGGGGTGGTTTTGAAGCATAGGCTCTAATAGGCGTCAAAAAAGGTGATCTGCAAGCGCCATGCTGGGCGTGCGCAGGTCACTCAGCTGTGTTGGAAAAGTGAATGAATATTCGATTTCCTAACACTAAACCGCCTCTCCGCCAATCAGGTGCTCGGATCTGATACCCATCACCTGATTGGCTGAAACGACAGGCGCTGTGATTGGACGCCAGGCATCCAATCAGAGGAGAGGACGGGAAGAGAGGACGTGATAAGACTTGGAGGAGCTGTACCACCAAGACAGGTAAGTGCAGATGGCGGGCCGGTGGGGGGCACACTGGCAGCATTTGATATGGCACAGTGGATGCGTTTGATGGGGCACAGTGGGAGCATTTGATGGACACAGTGGCGGCAATTGGTGGGCACATTACACCATCGCTTCCATCCCTCCTGTCACCATCCCACCATCCCTCCTGCCACATCACACCATCCCTCCTACCTCCATTCCTCCTGTCACCATCACACCATCCCTCCTGTCCCCATAACACCATCCCTCCTGTCACCATCACACCATCACTCCCGCCTCCACCCCTCCTGTCACCATCACACCATCCCTCCTGCCATCATCACACCTTCCCTCCTACCTCCATCCTTTCTGTCACCATTACACCATCCCTCCTGCCTCCATCCCCAATGTCACCATCACACCATCCCTCCTGCCTCCATCCCTTCTGTCACCATCACACCATCTCTCCTGCCACCATCACACCATCCCTCCTGCCTCCATCCCTACTGTCACCATCACACCATCCCTCCTACCTCCATCCCTCCTGCCTGCCACCATCACACCATCCCTCCTGCCTCCATCCCTTCTGTCACCATCACACCATCCCTCCTGCCACCATCACACCATCCCTCCTGCCTCCATCCCTACTGTCACCATCACACCATCCCTCCTACCTCCATCCCTCCTGCCTTCACCCCTCTTGTCACCATCCCTCCTGCCTCCATCATACCATCCCTCTTGCCTCCATCCCTCCTGTCACCATCACACCATCCCTCCTGCCATCATCACATCATCCCTCCTGCCTCCATCCCTCCTGTCACCATCATACCACCCCTCCTGCCTCCATCCCTCCTTTTACCATCACACCATCCCTCTTGCTTTCATCCATCCTGTCACCATCACACCATCCCTCCTGCCACATCACACCATCCCTCCTGCCTCCATCCCTCCTGTCACCATCACACCATCCCTTCTGTCACCATCAAACAATCCCTCCTGTCACCATCACACCATTCCTCCTGCGATCATCACACCATCCCTCCTGCCCCCATCCCTCCTGTCACCATCACACCATTCCTCCTGTCACCATCACACCAGCTCTCCTGCCACCATCACACCATCCCTCCTGCCTCCATCCCTCCTGTCACCATCACACCATCCATCCTGCCTCCATCCCTCCTGCCACCACCCCACCATCCCTCCTGCCACCACACCATCCCTCCTGCCTCCATCCCTCCTGTCACTATCACACCATCCCTCCTGCCTCCATCCCTCCTGCCACCATCACATCATCCCTCCTGTCACCATCACACCATCCATTTGTCAGGGCTGGGCTCAGCCCTTCCTTCTCTGAGCTGGCCACTCAGCTGTCAGATAATTGCCAGCTCCCATCTCTCTCCACAGTTACTCAGCTGTTGTTGATATCCTGCTCGTCAGTCCTGCCTACTAGGGATGAGCTTCGTGTTCGAGTCAAACCCATGTTCTACTCGAACATCGTGAGTTCGGTCACTCGCCAAATTACGAACGATATGGTCCGTTCGCGCCAAATTCAAGTGGCGCGTCACGGCCCATAATTCACTGCAGCATCGCAGTGCATTGCTGGCTGATGATTGGCCAAGCATGCACTATGACCCGCATGCTTCGCCAATCACAGCGCTGTGTGTTCAGAGAGACGTAATTGGCCAAAGCCAAGTAGGCTTTGGCCAATTATGGCTCAGGGGGTTTAGTATACGCCCCACACTATATAAGGCTGCCTGCACGTTGGCCCTGTGTAGTGTGTTCCGGCGTTGAGACAGAGACAGAGAGAGAGAGAGAGAGAGACAGACAGACAGTGTCATTTAAGTTAGTCAGAGTAGGCAGGTCGAGTCAGTTAGTTGCAGTTACAGTGTATTGTGTATATATATATATATATATATATATATATATATATATATATATATGCATCCCAGGTGTTGTGTATATATATATATATATATATATATATATATATATATATATATATATATATATATATATATATTGTATTCAGTTTAGCTAGATCCTGTTCTTCTCTTCCTAATATACTGACAGGCAGGCAGGTGTTTTTACAGTATTTCCAGTTACTGTACTGTACTGTGTACCCTGCACAGTCTCTGCACAGTCTCACCTACAGTATAGCTACCTGCAGCCAGGTGCTTGTGTAGGCTCTTGACGTATTTCCAGTTACTGCACTGTGTACCCCGCACAGTCTCACCTACATTACAGCTACCTGCAGCCAGGTGCTTGTGTAGGCTCTTTGAAGTATTTCCAGTTACTGTACTGTGTACCCTGCACAGTCTCACCTACAGTATAGCTACCTGTAGCCAGGTGCTTGTGTAGGCTCTTTGAAGTATTTCCAGTTACTGTACTGTGTACCCTGCATAGTCCCACCTACAGTATAGCTACCTGCAGCCAGGTGTTTGTGTAGGCTATTTGAAGTATTTCCAGTTACTGTACTGTGTACCCCACACAGTTGCACCTACAGTATAGCTACCTGCAGCCAGGTGCTTGTGTAGGCTCTTGACCTATTTCCAGTTACTGTACTGTGTACCCCGCACAGTCTCACCTACAGTATAGCTACCTGCAGCCAGGTGCTTGTGTAGGCTCTTTGAAGTATTTCCAGTTACTGTACTGTGTACCCCGCACAGTTGCACCTACAGTATAGCCACCTGCAGCCAGGTGCTTGTGTAGGCTCTTTGAAGTATTTCCAGTTACTGTACTGTGTATCCTGCACAGTCTCACCTATAGTATAGCTACCTTCAGCCAGGTGCTTGTGTAGGCTCTTTGAAGTATTTCCAGTTACTGTACTGTGTACACCGCAAAGTTGCACCTAAAGTATAGCTACCTGCAGCCAGGTGCTTGTGTAGGCTCTTTGAAGTATTTCCAGTTACTGTACTGTGTACCCCACACAGTCTCACCTACAGTATAGCTACCTTCAGCCAGGTGCTTGTGTAGGCTCTTTGAAGTATTTCCAGTTACTGTACTGTGTACACCGCACAGTCTCACCTACAGTAAAGCTACAGGCAGCCAGGTGCTTGTGTAGGCTCTTTGAAGTATTTCCAGTTACTGTACTGTGTACCCCACACAGTTGCACCTACATTATAGCTACCTGCAGCCAGGTGCTTGTGTAGGCTCTTTGAAGTATTTCCAGTTACTGTACTGTGTACCTCGCACAGTTGCACCTACAGTATAGCTACCTGCAGCCAGGTGCTTGTGTAGGCTCTTGACGTATTTCCAGTTACTGCACTGTGTACCCCGCACAGTCTCACCTACATTACAGCTACCTGCAGCCAGGTGCTTGTGTAGACTCTTTGAAGTATTTCCAGTTACTGTACTGTGTACCCTGCACAGTCTCACCTACAGTATAGCTACCTGTAGCCAGGTGCTTGTGTAGGCTCTTTGAAGTATTTCCAGTTACTCTACTGTGTACCCTGCATAGTCCCACCTACAGTATAGCTACCTGCAGCCAGGTGTTTGTGTAGGCTATTTGAAGTATTTCCAGTTACTCTACTGTGTACCCCACACAGTTGCACCTACAGTATAGCTACCTGCAGCCAGGTGCTTGTGTAGGCTCTTGACGTATTTCCAGTTACTGTACTGTGTACCCCGCACAGTCTCACCTACAGTATAGCTACCTGCAGCCAGGTGCTTGTGTAGGCTCTTTGAAGTATTTCCAGTTACTGTACTGTGTACCCCGCACAGTTGCACCTACAGTATATCTACCTGCAGCCAGGTGCTTATGTAGGCTCTTTGAAGTATTTCCAGTTACTGTACTGTGTATCTTGCACAGTCTCACCTACAGTATAGCTACCTTCAGCCAGGTGCTTGTGTAGGCTCTTTGAAGTATTTCCAGTTACTGTACTGTGTACACCGCAAAGTTGCACCTAAAGTATAGCTACCTGCAGCCAGGTGCTTGTGTAGGCTCTTTGAAGTATTTCCAGTTACTGTACTGTGTACCCCAAAAAGTCTCACCTACAGTATAGCTACCTTCAGCCAGGTGCTTGTGTAGGCTCTTTGAAGTATTTCCAGTTACTGTACTGTGTACACCGCACAGTCTCACCTACAGTAAAGCTACCTGCAGCCAGGTGCTTGTGTAGGCTCTTTGAAGTATTTTCAGTTACTGTACTGTGTACCCCACACAGTTGCACCTACATTATAGCTACCTGCAGCCAGGTGCTTGTGTAGGCTCTTTGAAGTATTTCCAGTTACTGTACTGCGTACCCTGCACAGTCTCACCTACAGTATAGCTACCTTCAGCCAGGTGCTTGTGTAGGCTCTTTGAAGTATTTCCAGTTACTGTAATGTGTACCCTGCACAGTCTCACCTACAGTATAGCTACCTGCAGCCAGGTGCTTGTGTAGGCTCTTTGAAGTATTTCCAGTTACT
This sequence comes from Aquarana catesbeiana, assembly GCF_042186555.1. Classification (NCBI taxonomy): domain Eukaryota; kingdom Metazoa; phylum Chordata; class Amphibia; order Anura; family Ranidae; genus Aquarana; species Aquarana catesbeiana. Next base: position 420,688,981 of record NC_133326.1, on the reverse strand, counting down.
GTACTGTGTACCTCACACAGTCTGACCTACGGTATAGCTACCTGCAGCCAGGTGCTTGTGTAGGCTCTTTGAAATATTTCCAATTACTGTACTGTGTACCCCGCACAGTCTCACCTACAGTATAGCTACCTGCAGCCAGGTGCTTGTGTAGGCTCTTTGAAGTATTTCCAGTTACTGTACTGTGTACCTCACACAGTCTCACCTACAGTATAGCTACCTGCAGCCAGGTGCTTGTGTAGGCTCTTTGAAGTATTTCCAGTTACTGTAATGTGTACCCTGCACAGTCTCACCTACAGTATAGCTACCTGCAGCCAGGTGCTTGTGTAGGCTCTTGACGTATTTCCAGTTACTGTACTGTGTACCCCGCACAGTCTCACCTACAGTATAGCTACCTGCAGTCAGGTGCTTGTGTAGGCTCTTTGAAGTATTTCCAGTTACTGTACTGTGTACCCTGCACAGTTGCACCTACAGTATAGCTCCCTGAAGACAAATGCAGGTGTTATCATACTAATAATACTACAGGCAGGCAGTTGATTCTGCTAGCTGCAGTATAATCGCTATATATATATACATCCCAGTTTTGTGCAGCTCACTGCAGGCCAATAGTATGTCTGGAAGGCCAACAAGGAGAGGCAGACAGTTACAAGTCAATAAAAGAGGGGAAGCTGGCTCTGTGTCTAGAGGCAACAGTGCTGGTCGTGGACACGGTGCATTCTCATCAGCACGTGGCCGTGGGACACGTTTGGCCTTTTTTTCGGCAGCTAGGCATGTTGAGCCGCAACATGCGGAAGACTTGGTCGAGTGGATGACCAAGCTGTCCTCATCCTCCTCATCCTCTCTCACCCAGGCTCAGGGTACTTTGTCTGGCAAAGCAGCTGCCAACGCATGCCTCTTCAATCGGCTAAATGGCATCAGTGACTCCTTCCCTAGCCCCACCATGTCCTCCTGAGGAGTCCCTCGAACTGTTTGACCACAGTGTTGGGTACATACTCCAGGAGGATGCCCAGCGTTTTGAAGGCTTTGATGATGGTACCGAGCTAGATGAAGGCAGTAACGTGAGCCTGGACAGAGGGGGTGCCCAAGAAGGACAGCAATCTGGCAGTCATATTCCCCCTGCTGCAGCATACTGCCAGGTTTGCTCCAGTGAGGAGGAGGGAGGGGATGATGAGGTCACTGACTCAACGTGGGTGCCTGATAGGAGGGAGGAGGAGGAGGAACATCACCAAGAGGCATGATGCCCTCCAGGGTCCAGCCTAAGGGCAGCACACTGACTGCATCACACCGCAGAGCTCCGCATGTGCAGGGTGCTGCTGTCTCTGCACGTTATTCCAAAAGTTCTTTGGTGTGGGCCATTTTTGAGACGAGTGTATCAGATCGCACCGCTGCTATTTGCAACATATGTCTCAAGCGTATCTCGCATGGCCAAAACATCTCCCGCTTGGGCACCACATGCTTGACAAGACATATGTTGACCTGCCATGCAGTTCCTTGGCAAGCGTACCTAAAAGACTCACACCAAAGAACAAAGAGGACCTCTCCTTGCTCCTCATCAGCTGGGATCTCCAACCCCACTATACCTTCAGCCCTCTCTGAGACCTGCACTGAGAGGAAAGAAGGTGTAGAATTAGGTGTGTCACAGCCAAGTACGTGCGGGCAATCTGCTATCAGTACACCAACGTCAGATTGTACCAGGCAAATTTCCCTGCCCCAGCTTCTGCACCGCAGAAAGAAGTTCGCTCCCAGCCATCCACATGGCCAGCGGTTGAATGCTAGCTTGGCAAAATTGCTAGCACTTCAACTGCTACCTTTTCAGTTGGTAGACTCTGACCCCTTCCGTGAGTTTGTGGAATGTGCGGTTCCTCAGTGGCAGGTTCCCAAACACCACTTTTTCTCATGGAAGGCGATTCCGGCTCTCTACCGGCATGTAGGAAGGCAATGTCTTGGCCTCGCTGGACAGGGCGGTCAGTGGTAAGGTGCATATTACCGCTGACTCATGGTCCAGCAGGCATGGACACGGATGTTACCTGGGTGACTCTGCTGGCAGCTGGGAAGAATGCAGGACAAGGTGCAGTCGTGTTGGAGGTTGTTCCGCCACCACGCCTCCAAAATGCCACTACTGATGATTCTGACACACCTCTCTCCTCCACCCCCTCCTCTTCTTCTTCCTCCATGGCCTCTTCCTGTGCTTTGTCCTTGGAACCAGCGGTGATCCGTAGGCGTTCAAGGGGCTATGCAAGTACGCAGGCCAAAAGATGCCATGCGGTGCTTGAGCTGGTGTGCTTGGGGGACAGGAGCCACACTGGGGCAGAGATTCTGTCAGCTCTGCAGGGGCAGGTTCAGAGGTGGTTGACGCCACGCAAACTTAAGGCAGGAATGGTGGTTTGCAACAATGGCACCAACCTCCTCTCTGCCCTCCGACAGGGACAACTGACCCATGTGCCCTGTTTGGCTCACATCCTTAACTTGGTGGTGCAGCGGTTCTTGGGCAGGTACCCGGGCTTACAGGATGTCTTGAGGCAGGCCAGGAAGGTTCGTGTGCATTTCCGCCGGTCATATAATGCCAGTGCTCGGCTGGCAGACCTCCAAAAGGAATTTAACCTGCCCAAGAATCGCCTAATCTGTGACATGCCCACCAGGTGGAACTCATCGTTGGCCATGCTGCAGCGGCTGCACACGCAGCAGAGGGCCATCAGTGAGTACCTGTGTGACTATGGCACCAGGACAGGGTCAGGTGACCTAATTTTTTTTCCCCACGCCAGTGGGACATGATCAGGGATGCATGCACTGTCCTGTCACCATTTGAGGAGGCCACGAGGATGGTGAGCAGTGACAGTGCATGCATCAGTGACACTGTCCCCCTTGTCCACCTTTTGGAGTACACGCTGTGTGGAATAATGGACAGGGCACTCGAGGCAGAACAGAGGCAGGAAGAGGAGGACTTCCCTAGCTCTCAAGGCCCCCTTTATCCAGACAGTGTTCCTGCGTGCCCGCCGATCACACAGGGAGAGGATGAGGAGGAGGAGGATTGTGTCAGCATGGAGGTGGAGCCTGGCACTCAGCATCAGCAGCAGTCTTTAAGGGATCATTTACAGTTCCAAGAAACCCATGGACTTGTACGTGGCTGGGAGGAGGTGGCTGCGGATCTTGTCATCCTTAGTGACCCAGAGGACTCCGGACCGAATGCCTCAGCAAACCTACGCTGCATGGCCTCCCTGATCCTGCAAAGCCTGCGGAAGAATCCTTGTATTCGTGGTATCAAGGAGAGAGATCATTACTGGCTGGCAACCCTCCTTGACCTACATTACAAGGGTAAGGTTGCGGACCTTATCTTGCCATCACAGAGGAAGCAGAGGATGAAACATCTTCGGGAGGCCTTGCAGAAAGGTCTGTGCAATGCGTTCCCAGAGACTGGGAGGTTACAAACTCCTGTTCCTGGACAACGTGTTGCTGAGGCTTCGGTCAGTCAAAGAAGGAGCGGTGGAGAAGGTGGCCGTTTGACCGATGCGTTCAGACAATTTTTTAGTCCGCAGCCCCAAGGTATGATTGGTTCCAGCAACCATCGCCAGCGTCTGTTTTACATGGTGCAGGAATACCTAGAGGCAAGATCTGACTTGGACACCTTTCCCACCGAAAATCCTCTGGGTTACTGGGTCTTGAAGATGGATCACTGGCCAGAGCTTGCACAGTATGCAATTGAGCTACTGGCCTGTGCTGCATCCAGAACGCACATTCAGTGCTGCTGGAGGCTTTGTAACCGATCACAGGGTGCGCCTGTCCACCGACTCGGTCGATCGACTGACCTTCATAAAAATGAATCAGTCTTGGATCACCAACAGATACCAAGCACCTGATGCTGATGTAACCGAATAATTTTTATTGAAATGTCAGATCCCTTCAAGACTGCCTATGCTGATGCTGAGTGACTATCCTGTTATGCTGAGTGATTATCCTCTTCCTCCTCAATGATCATGCTGATAGCTTGTAAGAACATTTTTGGTTCTGGGCGCAGCCACCAGTGGCTAACAGGAGTGTCTCTGTTTAACAGGAGTGTGTAATTAAAATTTTTGATGCAATACTTTGCAGCAGGGCTCGTTCCTGCGCTCCAACTAGAGTATCTGTGAGGGGTTGCAGTGTTGTGGCACCAGCACCAGTGCCTAAGGCCCAATTTATCAGCCCCTGTTTAACAGGGGCGTGTAATTACAATTTTTGATGCAATACTTTTGCAGCAGGGCTCGTTCCTGCGCTCCAACTAGAGTTTCTGTGAGGGGTTGCAGTGTTGTGGCACCAGCTCCAGTGTCTAAGGCCCAATTTTTCTGCCCCTGTTCAACAGGGACATGTAATTACAATTCTTGATCTAATATTTCACAGCAGGGCCCATTTCTGCGCCCACCAAGAGTAACTGTGAGCACTTACAGTGTTGTGACCCCAGCACCACCACCACCAAAGGCCCAATTTTTCTGCCCCTGTTCAACAGGTGCATGTAATTACAATTCTTGATCTAATATTTCACAGCAGGGCCCATTCCAGCGCCCACCAAGAGTAACTGTGAAGACTTACGGTGTTGTGGCACCACCACCATCACCAAAGGCTCAATTTTTCTGCCCCTGTTCAACGGGGGCATGTAATTACAATTCTTGATCTAATATTTCACAGCAGGGCCCTGTGAGGGCTTACAGTGTTGTGGCAACACCAACACCTAAGGCCACAATTTCTGCAGAGTATATAGGGCAGGCCCCTAATTTAAAACATCCAACTTACAAACGACTACTACTTGCAAACGGAAGGAGACAACAGGAAGTGAGATGAAATCTACCCCTAGGAAGGGAAATTCTCTCCTGTAAGAGTTAATATGGGAAAAACGTTTCTCCTTTCCACTGATGCTTTATCACCAATCCTTTTTTGACTAAAAACCCCAAATTTTCTACAAACATTTGTCATTGAGACAGAAAGTGAGGTGAAATCTTCTGAAGAGGAGCACAGACAGCAAAACAAATGTCACAGGGGTGATAACCCTTCCCTATGTTTTCCAAAAAGCTTAAAATAGATTTTTTGGCTGGAGCTAAACAAGTTAAAAATGTACCAACTAAAAATTACAAACAGATTATACTTAACAACAAACCTACAGTCCCTGTCTTGTTTGCACCGCCTGTATACTGCTGTTCAGAGTATATAGGGCCTGGTGGCCTCACGCCTTTCCTTTTTATAACTTGGGTGCGGGGTTCCCCTTAATATCCATACAAAATCCAAAGGGCCTGGTAATGAACTGGGGGTACCCATGCCGTTTGTCTCACTGATTTTCATCCATATTGCCAGGACCCGACATTACATTAAAGCCGCAAGCAGTTTTAAATGACTTGTATTCCTTTAAAAATGTCATTTTGTGCAGGGACTGTTCTAAACACGGGAAACACGCGCCACTTTACAGGCATACTATAGACACCCCCCAGGTACGATATTTAAAGGAATATTTCACTTTTTTTTAGCATCATTAAAATCACTGCTCCCGAAAAAACAGCCGTTTTTAAAACTTTTTTTTGCATTGATACATGTCGCCTGGGGCAGGACCCAGGTCCCCAAACCCTTTTTAGTACAATACCATGCAAATTAGCCTTTAAAATTATTTTGATTTTGATTTTGAACGTTCGAGTCCCATAGACATCAATGGGGTTCTAACGTTCGTGCGAATTTTCGGTCCGTTCGCAGGTTCTGGTGCGAACCGAACCGGGGGGTGTTCGGCTCATCCCTACTGCCTACTTAAGCCGTCCAGTCCAGAGGAGCTCTGCCTTCGCCTCGGTCAACATCACAAGAAACATCGCCTGCGTTCCTATTTAAAGACTGGCTTTGCTGACATCCCTTCTGGCTCCGGATCCTGCTTGCTGTTCCACTACTTTGATCCCTGACTTCTGGCTTGGCTGACTATCCGTTCCGGTTACTGAACTTTGGCTATGTTTTGACTACGTTTGTTCTTTCTACTTTTATTATTAAACTAGTGTGATTTAAATGTACTTCTGTCTTGGTCTGATTTCATGGTTTCTGACAGTAGGTGAAGGCCACCAATTCAGAAGATGCAGTCAATCCGCTTGTTGGTAATATTTTTCCCAGATTGGATGAACTGGATCACCGCATGGATCGGTTCGCCATGGCATTACAAACGCTCCTGAGTTGCACGGCTCACCTCAAATCTCCCACTGTGGCTGTCCCGATACAACCTATGTTGCAGACCGACCCTGCTGCTGCTCCAGTCTCTGTGCAGGCACCCACCTCGAGTATTACCTCTATAAGAGGTATGGTTTTGCTCCGCTTCCCCAGCGATTTGGGGGCAATACAGTCCAATGCAGAGGGTTTTTCAACCAGGTTGAGATATACTTTGAGATGCTGCCCCAGGAATTACCCCACGGACAGAAGCAAAGTAGGTTTTGTGATATCTTTGCTTTCTGAGAGAGCCTTGGCCTGGGCAAACCCTCTATGGGAGAAGCAAAAACCTGTTGTCTTGAGTTTCCCTGAGTTTGTGGCTTCGTTTAAAAGGGTATTTGACCGCTTCTGCTGCCAAGTGCCTCATGTCCATCAAACAGAGTATGAGAACTGTTGCTGACTGCGCCATTGAATTCTGTACTCTGGCAGCAGAGGTTGCGTGGAACAATGAGGCCTTCGTGGCTGCTTTTTCTCATGGTCTCTCGCATACCATCAAGGATGAGATAGCAGCCGGAGATATACCCATTGAGCTGGAGAAGTTGATCACGTTTGCCATCCTCATTGACTCCAGACTCAGAGAAAGACTCTCTTTTAAGGGGCGATTGAGGAAGCCTCCTGTACGTTTGTCTCCGAGCTTTGGAGTCCCACCCGTGCCTCCCTCACCTCCCATGTCTCCTGGTACCGAGTCAGGCAGTGAAGGTGAACCCATGCACTTAGGTTTCATGCGTCTCTCTGCGGACGAGAGAACCTTTAGGAAGAGGGAGAGATTGTGCCTTTATTGTGGCCGGGCAGGTCACTTTTTGAAGTCTTGTCCTACCCTTCCAGGGAACGCTCGAACCTTGAGGTCCTGTCACGGACAGACCTTAGATGGTGTTGTTTCATCCCCAGTTATCCCCCCTGGTTTGTGGTTTGTAACACCCAGGCAGTTTTCCAGGAATTTATTAACGATGTCCTCCAAGATTTGTTGCAAGTATGTGTGGTGGTTTATCTCGATGATAGCCTCAAATTTTCCAAGTCCCTGGAGAGCCACCACACAGATGTCTGTCATTTGCTTCAGAAACTAGGAGAGAACGATCTCTATTGTAAACTGGAGAAGTGCGAGTTCCGTCGTGAACAGGTTAAATTCCTGGGCTATGTCATTTCCACTGCTGGTTTTTCGATGGACCCAGGGAAACTTTCGGCAGTCCTACAGTGGCCCCGATCCATGGGTTTCCTGCAGCGTTTCCTTGGCTTTGCCAACTATGTGACAGACCTATCCAGGACAGATGCTTTTGGAGGGGACTGAATGCCAGCCTCTTGCCATCCGATTATGGGCCCTGGCATTTGGGGGAACAGTGCTCTTTGTGAGCTGCATGCCTGGGGACCCTTGAGGTGGCATTACTTTAGATTCAGGTCCATGTCCCCCAAGACACACAGACTCTGGGGACCCTGGATATGCCATTGTGATGGGAGTCACTAATAGGGGCACAAGGTGAATGAGAACCCCACTGTGATCTGTGCTAGTCAAACTCAATGCTGTATATATGTATATATAATGTGTGCTGTCTCATTGTGTTGTGTACTATTTGCTGTGCTAGTTTGGGGTGGGGCTGTATTCCAATGTTCTATTGTGTCTGTCTGCCTTGGATATCACAGGATGTATAACTCTATGGAGGGAGGGGGGATTCCTCCAGCAGCCTCCTGCTGATAAGACTGTTTATTGATGAGAAGTTTGAACACACCTGACCTGTGTGTCTATTGTCATTGGACAGTTTAACCCACCCTCTTTTACAAGGGTGGGGAGAAAGAGTCTCTGAGTTATTTTATCTGTTGTGTCCATGTGTGATAATAAATGAGTTGATTCCTGTTTGACCCTCAAGACAGAGCCTCGTCTCGTATTTGGGGGGAAGAATTATTCATCTGGGGTTCTTGTTCGGCTGATCAGAGTGTTCGGTAGCTGCCTTTGTGTTCGGAAATGGAATGTCCTAAATGGCTTTAACCCCTTTCATACTCTGGGTGTCGTTACAACTGGTGGCAAGCAGTGGGATCATTCCCACTGCCCAGAAGGACAGCTACAAGAGGACACAGGACAATGGAAGCACAGTATGAATGGCTAAAGCTCTCTTCCCTCAAGGACTTACTGGAGAACCGGGGCCGTCCGGTCAACAACCGTAAGAAGAGGGACATTATCGCAGAACTAGTCGAAATGGATAGAGCCGAAAGACCCAACATAACCAAAAGGCCCAGCATAACAGACAGGACACCCGAAGAGGCATGGTTTGATTGGGCTGTTAAAATAAGCCTGGCACATTATGGTCCTAACAATACAGTGGAGATCATAGCCCTAGTTATAGCAGCTGTGGATGCAACTTGGCTACAGCAAAGAGGTGCTGCAGCAGCAGAAGTCACAGCAGCACCAACTGAAAGGAGAGGAGAGGTATAGATACCAGCCACCATGGAAGAGGAATTCAGAAGGAGGTTGCGAGAAATGCAGATACAACATAGAGGACCAGTATCAGAGCAGGTCCTGCTGGGATGGTCTGATTCTATCCGATGAGCACTCTGGAAGGAAGCACTAGCCCGTGAGCAGTGACGCCAGGGAAAAGTTCTCCCCTGATCTGGGCAGAGATGCGGTTGGACGAGAGCTACAGAGCCCTCCTGTCACGTACCTTACAGCGGAGCCCGAAATGATGAGGGTGGCCTCTTGCACGGTTCCGGTCCAAGCACCCCTGGTGGTGGGTACAGGGAGTGTGAGGGCAATAAAAGGGTGCAGGTGCCTGCAGGCAGGAGGCTGGAACTTGGAGATATAGGAATCTCTGCTGAGGAGATGTGGAAACTGATCACCAAACTTGTTCAGCGGGAGCCAGATCAGGATCAACTGCAGAATCAAGAACAGGCAGGAGTCGGCAACAGGCTGGCAGCAGGATACCAAGTCAGAAGGCAAAACCGTAGTCAGGAACAGGCAGGGGTTGGCAATAGATGGGCAGCAGGGTACTGAATCAGGAGGCAGAGCCGTGATCATAAGTTCAAGCCAAGGTCAGTATTGCAGGTAGAGGCAGGTTCAGCAGGCAGGGGAGATCCAAGAGAATGGTCAGAAGATAGCCGGGTTTTCAGGAACAATGTCAATCAGGTAGAGTCACAACAGGAACACAGGAACAAGCTGAAGACAATCCAGCACTAATGCTAGGCAGACTCTCTGTTTATATAGGGTGCTGTGTGCCAGGATTCGCACCAGCGTACGTGCGTATGCGCAGACGCACTAGCACCGTAGCACATTGGCACATGCACGTTAGCACATTAGCACCTTGGCACATTGGCGCATGCGCGTTAGCACATTAGCGCTTTGGCACTCGCGGGCACACGTTAGCACGTGTGCGCGTTCGCATTGAGGTGCCATTGTGCATGCCCACCCTGGATCTCATTTGTCTCTGGCTATGGTACCGTGCATGCACATTAGCATTAGCAGAACGAGGATTGGCAGCTGTTGCACGGAGGTGGGTGCTTGCTGTGTGAGTTCTCTGACACCTCCGGTGGTATGTAGCCCAAGAGTGCCCGTGGTCAGCAGACGACAGCCCCACGGAAGGCATTGACTATGATGGCCTGGAATTGTTGTATTGGAGGCTGTCCAGGGACCCTGACTTTGGGAGTGATCGGTAGTGGCGTTTGGAGAAAATAATGGAGCACAGAGAGCGAAGACTGAATGTCTCGGAAGGGCACTGGGCACAAGAAGATTTGGAGTTTCTGGTCGTTCAGCAATGGGAGCTGGAGATCACCTACAGACAGCTGCTAGACTCTGCTCAGCAGCAGGGTGGGGCTCCCTTTGCCTGGGACTATCAGGAAATACCAGTTGACAACTCCGAAATCCTGGCTGAAGAATCGTCAGTGGAAAATCTGGAGATTGCCATCCCCAAAGCTGAAGTGCTGATAACAGGGCAGAGTTCTGCTAACCTCTGCCCAGCACTGATAGCCTCTTCTGGGTTCCACGGACATGAGATTGTGAACTTCTATCCCCAGACACTAGTTGCAGAGACAGGGGATTTGATAGACTTTTCTGCTGAAGAAGAACAACCTGATGAGCCTCCAGCAGAAGAGCTGGTATCAGGGCCAAACTTCAGTGTGCTCTTCCCAGCACCAACAGCAGTATCTGTGGAGTTGCAAGGAACTTCCCCAGCTGAGGTGCTGGTCACCGGAGAGAGGGTCCATGACCTCTGCCCCACACCTGTGGCAGTTCCGGAGACTCATGTTGAGAAGGTGGCAATCACTTCCCAGTGGATTTCAGAGATGCAGGGAGGAGAAGCAGCCATTTTCCCTCCCCAACAAGGGTTCATGCACCTGGGAGACAATACCAGTAAAGGGAGTTCCAACAGCAGAGGGCGCCCCAGAATGATGACAACAACCCAGCTGAAGCGCTGGCAACCGGGCAGAGTGCTACCAATCTCTGGCCAGCATCGGCAACAACTACAGAGTTCCAGGGAGCCGGGGCAGTCGGCCTCCCTCCCCAACAGTTAGCTGGAGCAGAACAAGACAACGAATTGGTCGCACACTGGAACTCCAAATTATCTCGATGTCATCTTTATTGTCAAAAAAGGGTCAGACAGATACAGGCAATGGTAGACGTTTCACAAGCGATAGCTTGCTTTTTCACAACCAATGTAACACTAAACAGGCAGTCCTTTTAAGGGAATTCACCCAAATTGGGATACACCCAAAAACACACCTGGCTCTAATGGTGCCACATACAAACAACATTTTAACCAACATTTTAAAAACAAAATGCATACATATGTCTAAACAAATGCACACAAAAACAGTAACAGTCATAATAAAAATATATATGTAAGCTTGCGGTCATATATCCAAACTTAAATCACAAGCAAATCATGAAAAAGGAGAAGAGTAAAGAAAAGGACAATAAAGCCTAGAAAAAATCGGAGTTACTTACCGGTAACGTCCTTTTCCAGGAGTCTTTCAGGACAGCACCATAGAGAGACCTTGGCTCCTCCCCTTCTGAGTTAACACCGCCTTCAAATTCTAGATTTAATCCTCACCGCTCCCCCCGGCTCCTCGGTTCTTCAAGAGGACCTCCGGCTAGCTGGGGAGACACAAGAACATGTCATAATAACTTTTATCTTACCTGACGTTCTTCTGCGATGAACTCTTCAGAAATGTCCCTGAAATAGGGTGGGTACCTGTGCTGTCCTGAAAGACTCCTGGAAAAGGACGTTACCAGTAGGTAACTCCGATTTTCCCACTTCCGTTTTTCAGGACAGCACCATAGAGAGGATAAGCGAGCACCTTACCTTAGGGTGGGACTACTGCCTGCAGAACCTTACACCCAAAAGCCTGGTCTTTTGCTGACAGAAGGTCCAACCTGTAGTGTCTCACGAACATGTTGAATCTGGACCACGTTGCCGCTCTACAGATCTGTTCCGGAGACGCACCAGCCCACTCTGCCTGAGAGGTCGCCACTGCCCTGGTGGAATGTGCCCTAACACCCTTTGGGGCCTCTAAACCACTGACTACATACGCCTGGCTGATAGCTAACCTCAACCATCTGGCTATAGTGCGCCTAGAGGCTTTGCCTCCTTTTCTGGTTCCTGAAAACAAAACAAAAAGGGAATCAGAATTTCTAAATGGTTTTGTATCCTCCAAGTACTGAAGGACACGCCTTCTCACATCCAACTTATGAAAAATATGTTCCTGTTCCCTCACAGGATTTAAACAGAAGGTGGGCAAAACAATTTCTTGGCCTCTATGAAAACCCGAGGCCAATTCGGCAAAAAAGCCAGATTGGTTCTAAAAATTACCAGAAATATCTGAAAAAAGGGTGCCCTAATAGAAAGGGCTTCGAGATCACTCACTCTCCTTGCCGTAGTGATTGCCACCAGAGGGTAATCTATTTCAACGTACAAGTTTCTAACGGCTCAAAAGGTTCCCCCGTAAGGGCCTGTAGAACCAGCGAAAGATCCCACATTGGGAAGGGAGAGACCCTCAGTGGTCTCTGTCTACTCAATGCCTTAAAAAATCTAACTATCCACGGATCTGTGGCTAGCTGCTTTTCTAGAAAAACGCTCAGAGCGGAAACTTGGCCTTTCAGGGTGCCCAGGGCTAACCCCTTGTCCGCCCCTGATTGCAGAAACTTTAGGACCGCTATGGAGCTGTGTACATCAAATGAACTTTCTGTGCACCAGCTATTAAAACGTTCCCACGTCTTCTGGTAGATAACCTGGGTTTCCTTTTTCCTGCAATTTAGGAGGGTTTCCACTAAGCAATCTGAGAAACCCCTGCCCTTCAGCAATTCCTCTTCAGTAGCCAAGCCGCGAGGTTCCATCTCTCCACCTGGGGACAACAGACTGGCCCCTGGGAAAGAAGATTCTCCAGAACTGGCAGAAACCAGGGAGGTTCTGCTGCTAGACTTTTTAAGATGGAAAACCAAGGCCTTCTGGGCCAATGTGGCGCAATTAGAATGAGGGTTGTGCTTTCCAGCTGGAACTTCCTCAGTACGGCTGGGATTAGTACAGGAGGGGGGAAGGCATAACACCTGGCGAAAGGCCAGCTCTGAGCCAGTGCGTCTACTCCTAGGGCTCCATCCCATCTGTTCAGGGAGAAGAAAAGATGAGCCTTCCTGTTTTCTCTCGACACAAAAAGGTCTACGCACGGCCTTCCCACTTCTGGGATATTGCCTCGAAAACCTCCTGGTTCAAAACCATCGGCCACCAGATTTTGTTCCCCCTTCAGATGCACCGCCGAGAGGGATAGAACATTTAATTCGGCCCACTTGAGAATGCTTTCTGCCAGGGTCCACAAGGGTCTGCTCTTGGTACCCCCCTGCCTGTTTATGTAAGCTACAGCTGAAGAGTTGTCCGACCGGACTCTCACATGCTGCCCGTGAAGTTCCTTCTGAAAGGCTCTGAGCGCCAAAGCCACCGCTCTCTGCTCCTTCCAGTTCAAGGATCTTTTTGCGTCTTCCCTCAGCCAGACGCCCTGAACCATCCAGGAATCCAGATGCGCCCCCCAACCTGTGCTGCTTGCATCGGTCGTGACGCACCTGGACACTGGAAGAACCCACTCCAGACCTTGTGAGAGATTGGCCCCTCTTCTCCACCACCATAGGGATCTCTTGATTTGACCTGGTATGGTTATCAGGGAGTCCAAAGACCCCTGACTGTGGTCCCAAACCTTCAGGAGGAAGAGTTGTAAAGGGCGAAAATGTAACCCTGCCCACTGAACTGCTGGAAGTGCCGCAGTCAGTAACCCCAGGGCTGACATAGCCTTTCTTACTGATATCTGTTGGCTGCCCTGGAGTAATAACATTGCCTTGTCTACCTTCTGGATTTTCTCCAACGGAAGGAAGACCCTCTGTTTCCTTGAATCCAACAGGTAACCCAGAAAGATTACCTTTTGTGATGGAATCAAATTGGATTTCTCCAGGTTCAAGAGCCAACCTAGAGCCTCTAGGATGTCTCTTGTAAACTGCAGGTCCCGCGACAACTGTTCCAGGGAAGAGGCAAACAGGAGTAGATCGTCTAGATATGCGATCACTGAGATGCCCCTGATTCGTAGGAAAGCTAAGACTTCTACCATGACTTTGGTGGAGATGCGGGGGGAAGAGGATAGCCCGAAGGGAAGAGCCCTGAACTGCCAGTGAAACATCCCTTCTCTGGTATTTACCGCCAGCCTGAGGAACTTCTGACACTGCTCCGCAAATGGAATGTGTAAGTAGGCATCCCTCAAGTCTACCGATGCCATGAAGCAGTTTGGAGGAAGGATTGTCTTCACCGAGTAGATAGAGTCCATTTGGAACCTCCTGTAGGTGAGCGAGACATTCAGAGGCTTCAGATTCAGGATGAGCCTGAATTTCCCCGAGGGTTTGCGCACCACAAAAATGTGGGAATAAAAGCCTCTGCCTGTCTCTCCTTCCGGAACTCGAACTACCACTTCCTGTTCCTCCAACTCCTGGAGGGAGGAAAGAAGAGCTGCTGACCTTTTTGCGCATTTCGGTAGCATGGTGACCAGGAGTCTGCGTGGTGGAGACTCTGAAAACTCTAACCTGTACCCTCTTCTTATGATCTCCAAAATAAAATGGTTGGAGGTGATCATCTCCCACTGTGAAAGGAAGGCCCCCAATCTTCCTCCCACCGTGATTCTGTCACTTAGTCTTTTTGGGCTGTTCAGGAGGGCGAAAAATAGCCCCCCCCACACCCTTTACCCTTCTGTCCCCAACCCTTTTTCTGTTGCTCAGATTTTGGGGGGTCCAACTTCTTCCAGGGCCGAGACTTTCTTTTAGTCTCTGCAAGTTTCCTTTTAAGAGGGAACGCCTTCTTCCTATCTAAAACGGCTTCCAGACCTGGTCCAAACAGTAAGTCCCCTGTGAGAGGAATCCCGCAAAGTTTAACTTTAGTAGCGGTATCCCCCTGCCACGTCTTAAGCCATAAGGCTCTTCTTGCTGAATTGGATAATGCGACTGATCTTGCGGACATACGCACCGATTCAGCCGAAGCGTCCGCCAGATAAGCTACCCCCTTAAGGAGCATAGGAAACGACGACAGGATTGTTTCCTTAGAAGTTCCCGCCTCTATGTGCGCTTTAATTTGCGTTAACCAGTACTCCATGTTTCGTGCCACCACTGTGGACGCCATGGCGGGTTTGAGGTTACCTAGGGAAGAGTCCCAGGATTTTTTCAAGAGGGAATCTATCCTCTTGTCCATGGGATCTGGGAGTGCCCCCATGTCCTCAAAGGCCAGGTCAGTGTGCCTGGAGACCTGAGAAAAGGCTGCGTCTAGTTTAGGCGATTTGTTCCATACCAGCGCCTCCTCCTCTGCAAAGGGAAACCTACGTTTAAGCGCTCTTGAAAAGAAAGGTTTCCTTTCGGGGTCTTGCCACTCTTTTTTAATGGCGTCGACCAAGACCTCATGTACTGGGAACACCTTCCTCTTATGTTCCCCTAGGCCCCTATACATCTGGTCGTGGAGTGATAGCTTCCTCCTTTCCTCCTGGATTCCTAGTGTGGTATGGATAGCTCCTAGGAGCTCCTCCACTTCTTCCAGGGAAAGCTTGTAGCGAGAGGATCTTGTGGATTCCCCTTCCACCTCCTCTCCCTCCGATTCCCCCTGGGAATCTGAAGAAATGCTATCAGGCTCCTCCTCTACCTCGAGTCTGGCACCTCCTGGATTTTCTCCACTACCTGAGGGAGCATCCATTAAGGATTGAGGAACACTCTGCTGTGCTGGTGGAGGAATAACCTGAGGCTGTGGCAACTGAAGACTGGAAAAAAGTGTCTTAAAGGATTGCACAGTGTTAGAAAGCTCCTTGACGGACGCTGCTAGATCCGAACACTGTTCTCCTGACTGCTCCCTTACTAACCCCTCTATACATTCCTTACAGAGGGGCTTGGACCAAGACTCCCCCATTGTGGCTCTGCATGAGGGGCATTTTTTCTTGGTATTGTGGGGCGACTTGCTTTTCTCCGTAGACTTGCCCTGTGGATACATTTAAAAGAGGGGGCAATCAGCCAAACTATCCACCAGCACTGTAATAAGAATATTCCTGCGCTACCCAATTGGAAAAAGAAAAGAAAAGAAAAACTCAGAAAAATAGTAAAAATGCACGTATGCGACTGGACAGCTGCATGCACCGAAGCAAGGGTCAGACATAAGCCCAAAATCAAACTGAGGTATGGGGGGGAGGTGCTGCGCTAACCAGAAGAAAGCTGTAAATCTCTGTGGTCAATTAATAAAATGACATAAAATCGCATAATAAATCGCATAAATAAGTGTTGACACTAAAAAACATTCAAGTCTTAATAATCAGCATCATGTGTATGTGAAAAAAAGTGCATAAAAAATCCTTTTCAATTGGTATATACTAAATAACAAAAAAATTGCATGTTAAATCACATAAATAAGTGTTGACACTAAAAACATATAAATCTAGATAATCATGTGTTGGTGCACAAAGGGACATAAACACTACTTCATGTGAATAATTCTAAATAAAAATACATAGAATAAATCAGAAATAACCATCAAAAACATATCCTTATAAATGGTGCAAAACGTACAAAGTGCCAGTGCTTAAAGGTGATCTAGATATCGCAAATAAAACACATCAATCCAACGCAATATGGATAATAAATAATATAAATAAATGTCCCAATAATAGTGATATAAAATATATTGTGCTGGCCTGCGAAACAAATGACCAATGACATGCCAGTAAGTGCAGCAAACTTAAAGTGCCAGTGTAAAAGTCATTGAAGGTGCAAAAGCAAGTTCTAGTGTATTCAATAAAACAACAGTGGGGTGTCTGGGATGCAATTCACTCAGTGTCCTCTTCGTGCATAAAACACTAATGTAAGAAGTGGCCCCTTACCTAGTGGTGCTAGGTCAACCGCATGAATTGTAGCTAAAACGCCAGCCTCAATCGCGTCCCTATATCCACGCTTGCCGGTGTTGGGTTATCCTAATGGCAGCTGATTACAAGTGGCTATGGTCCTATCAGGGGTCCTGGACCAGCGCGGATCCTAGCTCAGCCTCCACATCTCAGGTATGTATGTACAGGAATATGCAGGACAAAGGTACTTGATAGTGAAGTATGTATTAACCAGGTAATGCTTTATTAAAAATCTTTAAGTAGATGTACTCACATAAAAACAATGCAGAGCAAACCTCTCTCCTACGAGCAGCGAACTCGTTCTATGTCTAGCAATGTGAAACAGCCTATTCCGTCCCTACGCGTGACATCACCGATCACGTGACTTCTTCAGGGGATGAAGAAGTCACGTGATCGGTGATGTCACGCGTAGGGACGGAATAGGCTGTTTCACATTGCTAGACACAGAACGAGTTCGCTGCTCATAGGAGAGAGGTTTGCTCTGCATTGTTTTTATGTGAGTACATCTACTTAAAGATTTTTAATAAAGCATTACCTGGTTAATACATACTTCACTATCAAGTACCTTTGTCCTGCATATTCCTGTACATACATACCTGAGATGTGGAGGCTGAGCTAGGATCCGTGCTGGTCCAGGACCCCTGATAGGACCATAGCCACTTGTAATCAGCTGCCATTAGGATAACCCAACACCGGCAAGCGTGGATATAGGGACGCAATTGAGGCTCAGGACCTGGCGTTTTAGATACAATTCATGCGGTTGACCTAGCACCGCTAGGTAAGGGGCCACTGCTTACATTAGTGTTTTATGCACGAAGAGGACACTGAGTGAATTGCATCCCAGACACCCCACTGTTGTTTTATTGAATACACCAGAACTTGCTTTTGCACCTTCAATGACTTTTACACTGGCACTTTAAGTTTGCTGCACTTACTGGCATGTCATTGGTCATTTGTTTCGCAGGCCAGCACAATATATTTTATATCACTATTATTGGGACATTTATTTATATTATTTATTATCCATATTGCGTTGGATTGATGTGTTTTATTTGCGATATCTAGATCACCTTTAAGCACTGGCACTTTGTACGTTTTGCACCATTTATAAGGATATGTTTTTGATGGTTATTTCTGATTTATTCTATGTATTTTTATTTAGAATTATTCACATGAAGTAGTGTTTAAGTCCCTTTGTGCACCAACACATGATTATCTAGATTTATACGTTTTTAGTGTCAACACTTATTCATGCGATTTAACATGCAATTTTTTTAGTATATACCAATTGAAAAGGATTTTTTATGCACTTTTTTTCACATACACATGATGCTGATTATTAAGACTTGAATGTTTTTTAGTGTCAACACTTATTTATGTGATTTATTATGCGATTTTATGTCATTTTATTAATTGACCACAGACAGAGATTTACAGCTTTCTTCTGGTTAGCGCAGCACCCCCCCCCCCCCTATATCCACCAGCACTACAATGGAGGGCCATCAGGGGTGTGCTTCCCAGGACCAACCACCACCAGGGACCCGGTCACCGTCCTTCCCCCCAACCACCAAGAGGGGTTTACACCTGTGGAGCTTAAAGGAACAAGGTAAGGGAACACCACCCCAGGGTTCCTCTTACCTTAGAGTGGCTGGTGCAGGATTCTCCTGGAGCGGTTCACGAAGCCTCTGCTTCCGACATCTCCTTGAGGAAAGTGGTTTCCCAGGCCCCTGTGTGCTGTCCCCACAGCAGATATGAGGCAGCACCAGCCGAACGCGCGGTCCGCCTCCAAACTCTGCGACCGGAACCGGAAGTCACGGGTCAGACGGAAGCACTGACCCCCGCCGGGAATGACGTCACCCGCCCTCCAACCCAGAGCTCAGAGTTCCCATGCTGGCTGCTAGTGCAGGGCGGTCTCCCTGTGCCTCCGCCTATGCCACCGCTGGACAGAAGGAAGCGGACCCCTCCAGCTTACAACTTCGCCAAGAGAAGCTGGAGGAGCGTGATATGCAGTCATCTAAGGTACCTAACCACACTAGCCTCACAGACTGCAATACAAAAAACCTGAGCAGGGGAGAGAGAGAAAGAGAGACCCTGGTCCACCCCCCTCAGCTCCTCCTGTATTTAGCCCCAGCCTCCCTGGCTGTTCAGCTCTGGCTCCTTGCGATGTCTCCCCAGCGGAGGAAACACCAGAACTGAGGGGCCGGGGGAGCGGTGAGAATTAAATCTAGAATTTGAAGGCGGTGTTTCCTCAGAAGGGGAGGAGCCAAGGTCTCTCTATGGTCTCACAAAGTGTCCAAATCCAGGCTTGTAAATGCCCAAAAAGGGTTAACCAAAAACACACCTGTTCATTGAATACATGAAATGCAAAATATCTATGTACACATTATGAACATTCATAGCTGTGTATGTAAATAGATGTATATAGCAAAATCTCATTGGGTATTAAAAGTTCAGAACCAAAACTTTGTTCAGCTAAACTGAACCTCAGTTTTGTGTGAGGCTGAGAGACAGTTGTCTGATCATGACACATACTCTAGACTCACTGGTAATCCCACCAAAATATACAAAATGTTGTTGACCAACCTAGTGAAAGAAGGGGTGTCTCTGGGTGTCTTTGATAAAAAAAAATGGCAGCTATTTTGATTCCCGAATACCCGGTATCCCCAATTTTTCACCATCTCCCAAAAACTCATAAGGGGTTAAATCCGCTGCAGGGAAGGCCCATCATTGCAGGGATTGGATCCCCTAATGAGAGATTGGGAGAATGGTTAGACAGCGTCCTGCAGCCTCTAGTGTGCAGTCTTCCCAGCTATCTCAAGGATACTAACCATCTTCTGAGTATTGTCCAGGACATGACATGGGACGACAGTTCACTGTGGGTCACATGTGATGTCTCAAGTTTATATTCCTGCATTCCACATGAGAAAGCTCTGGAGGTCATAGCATTCTATTTGGAACGAGGCACACATTACACTATTGAGCACAGACTTTTTATTTTAGATGTCCTACAATATCTCTTGACACATAATTTTTTAACTTTTAATGGAGACTGGTTCCTCCAGAGGTGTGGAGCAGCCATGGGAGCCAAGTTCCCACCGTCATTGGCTAACCTGTATATGGGTTGGTGGGAACGCTGTCACATATATGGTGTTGACAATCCTTTTAGGTCATCGATTAAATTATTCTATCGTTACATAGATGACCTAATCTTTATTACGGATGGAGAGCTTGGCTCCCTAGAGCTGTTTCTACAACACCTTAATTCGAATAACAGAAATTTACAGTTTACAGGACATTGTAATTCAAGGGATATTGATTTTTTTGGACATACATCTGTGGGCTTTTAAAACAGCATTCACACCAGTTTGTTCAGGAAACCCATGTCTGGCAATACTTTGCTCATGGCTCAGTCGGGCCACCCCAGACATACTGTCAGGGGTATCCCCATTGGCCAGTTTTTGAGAATCCGCAGATTGTGCAGCGACCAATCATCTTATGAAAAAGAAGTGAGAGCTCTTTACTTGCGGTTTTTACAGAGGGGATATCCCAAATATCTGTTAGATAGAGCCTGCGCAATTGCAGATTCCAAAGACAGGTCAGAGCTTTTGAGCCAATCCAAATATGGAATAAAAAATAAACAGAAAAAACAATTTTTCAACAAAGAGAGACTCACTTTGAGCACATCCTTCAGTAAGGAATTTAATGAGATCAAAACCATTGTACATTGATATTTGCCTATACTTTTTGAAAATAGTGTATGTGCAGACCTCATGAAGGATGGAATAAATTTCATTCTCAGACGTGCACCCACTTTGGGCAATTCTTTGTCCCCTAGTTTGTTTGTTCCTGCCACCTTGAGGTCCACCACTTGGTTGCACTTCAAAGGAAATTATGGTTGCGGTGTGACTGGATGTTCGTGTTGCAAGCATATCATTAAGGGGGATTTAATACGATCCTTCTCTAATGAAAAAACACATCAGATCAAATCCTTCTTCAATTGCAACACACTGTATGTCATTTATGTTGTTACATGCAAGTCGTGCAATGTGCAAAACATCGGACGTACCACTAGGAGACTCTGGGATAGATTTCCTTGTCAAAAGAAGTTTATTGAGTATACAATGTTATAAAGATACATAAAGATACATAAAGTAAGTTTACAAGGATCTATAAAGTAAGCTCATTGTTTTACAGTAGGGTTTATATAGGTAAATATCATGAAATTTCAAATATTAAACATTGGGTTCACGTAAACCTAAATTAAAGATATATATCATTTCCTTAGTTACTTTTGTAGGTATTTAAATGATTTATACCTACTATACATATTGTTTACAAGTAGAGTGTATATAGGTCAAATAAATTCTGATAATGAGCTTTAATTGTAAGGTGGAGAAAAGGAAAGAGAAAGAAGAAAAAGGGTTGAAAGGTAGAGGTATGGTCCACAAGGTTGTCCCGCTCGTCAGTTTATTATTCTTTTTAGTTCTCTTTGAAGCCTTAGAATGGGTGTCTCTGTAAGTCATTTAATCTGTTACCATGGCAACAGGACAGAGTCATTGAAATTTGACAGGAACTGTTGTTTTATCCAAGGATGCCAAAGTTTTTCAAATTTTGGAATTTGATTTTGATCGATGGCTACCATCTTAGCATGGGACATTGTATTATTCATTCTGTGAATTGTTTCTGCTAGTACCAATGTAGGAGATTTCCATGCCTTGGCCACTGTTTGTTTTGCAGCCGTTATTAGTTGGATCATAAGTTTGAATTGAGAGAGTGTTAACCATTCCGGTTTTAGATTAAGTAAAGTTAAATATGGATCTGGTTGTATTATTTTTTTAAATATTTTAGATGCAATCACGAAGACTTCCTTCCAGAAGGTTTGGATTACTGGGCACGTCCACCATATGTGTAAATATGTGCCTATTTCTGGGCATCCTCGAAAACAAAGAGTTGAGGTATTAGGTGAATATTTTGCCACTCTAGCGGGTACAAGGTACCAGCGAGTTAGGACTTTATAATTTGTCTCCAGTGCCAAGATGTTGGGTGAAGATGACTTAGATGTGAGCCATATATTAGACCAGTCCGTGTCTTCTAAAGTTCGTCCCAGGTCCTCCTCCCACCTCTGAACGTAAGAGGGTCTATTAAGATTTGCTACTCCATATAATTGATTATAAAGTGATGAAATTGTACCTTTAGCAAATGGATCTTTTGTACAGATTGATTCAAAAATGGATAATTGGGATAATGGTGTATCCCCCTTTAGGAATGGTGTATAGAAATTTTTGATTTGGAGATATCTAAATATCTCAGAGTTTGGTAGATCATATTTTTCTCTAAGCGATGGGAATGAAAGGAATGATTTAGATGCTATGAAGTCATTTAGTGTCTGAATGCCTGATGTTGTCCAAGCTTTAAAAGAATTTGGGTAGATCCATGCCAGATAAAAGGCCGGATTTCTGATAAAAGAAAGGAGAGGATTGTGTGGAGATTGTAACTGATATTTGGTTTTTAGTTTATCCCAGAGAGATAAGAAGTGTTTAGTTATGGGATTATGAATTTTAAAGCGGTCTTTAGGATCAAGCCATAATAAATTTGATATTAATAGAGGGTCATTTTCTGAAGCCTCTATAAATACCCATAATGGGATTTCCTGTTTTGCATGGTATTTGGACAGACTGGCCAAATGTGCTGCTCTGTAGTAGTTAGTAAAATTAGGGTATCCCAGGCCTCCTTTATTTTTGGGAAGATGTAGTGTGTGTATAGGTATACGTGGTTTAGAAGAGCCCCATATAAATGAAGTTGCTCTTTTTTGTACTATTCTCAAAAAATAGGAAGGAATTGGAATAGGGAGGACTCTGAATAGATAAAGCAATTTGGGTAGAATAGTCATTTTGATTGCATTAATCTTCCCTATCCAGGATAAAGGAAGTTGCGACCATTGTTTTATTAGATTTGTGATCTGTCTTAATACAGGAGGATAATTGGTTGAGAAGTCAGAATGAGATGCTGTTAAATGAATTCCAAGATAGGGGATTGATTTTTCTGCCCATGTGAATGGGAGTGCAGCCCTAGCCGGGATCAATTCCATGTTTGTGAGTGAAATATTAAGCACTAGGCATTTCTTAGGATTAATCATAAGGCCGGATAGGGCTGCAAATCCATCAAGAGCTGGTATTAAGTTAGGACCAGAGACCTGTGGTGATGATAGAAAAAGTAATATATCGTCTGCAAATATACATAATTTGTGTGTAATACCTCCTACTTCAATGCCAGTTATAGTTTGGTTTGTTCTGATGTATTGGGCCATGGGTTCGAGTATAAGGGCAAATAATAAGGGAGATAATGGGCAACCCTGTCGGGTACCTCTTTCGATATTAAAGGCTTCAGATTTGTATCCAGCATATTTTATATAGGCTTTGGGTTTATTATATAATGCTTTGATCCATGTTAAAAAGTGGGGTCCAAAACCCCATTTTTGTAATGAATATTGCATATATTGCCAGGATACTGTGTCAAATGCCCTCTTAATATCGAGAGATAGAAAACATAAAGGGATTTTCCGTTTTTTAGCAATATGTGCCAATAACACTGCCCTGCGTATATTATCGCCTGCCTGTCTATTTGGCATGAAGCCTACTTGATCTCTATGTATTAATTTTCCTATAATGCTATTGAGGCGTTTTGCTATTATTTTTGCTAATAATTTAATATCGAGGTTTAACAGAGAGATAGGCCGATAATTCACACAGGAAGTATCATCAGAAAGGGGTTTTGGGATCATACAAACAATTGCCATTAGTGTTTCTTGCCGAAAAGAATGTCCATCTAGAAGTTTGTTAAAAGTTTCAGTGAGAATGGGAGAGAGTATTTCTGAGAATGTTTTATAGTATAAAGCCGAGTAGCCGTCTGGGCCTGGTCTTTTGTTAAGTTTTAGGTCTTTTATGGCGTTAGCAACTTCATCTATAGTTATAGGCTCATCCAAACTGCTTTTTTGATTCTGAGATAACTCAGGTAAGGTTATTTTTGAGAAGAAGGATTCAGCTTCTGAAGGATTAAATTCATTGTTTGTCTTGTATAAAGTTGTGAGATGTGAGTGAAATTTATGGACTATTTTAACTGGATTACAAGTGTAAACATTTTTTGATAATTTCAAACGTATTGGTTTGAAAGATTTGTTAGTTGAATTTAATGCCCGAGCCAAATATGTACCTGGTTTGTTTGTATTCATGTAGAAATTGTGTTTGGAGCGTTTGAGGGATTTATCAACTGACTCAGTGAGAAATAGATCGTATTCCAATCTAGATTTTTCCAGATGAGATTTTGTACTCTGAGATGGATTATCTTGAAATGATATGTAGGCTGCATTAAAATTGAGTTCTAGTTTTTTTGCTAGATTTTTGCGTTCCCGTTTAAATAGTGCCATTTGTCTTTGTATTGTACCACGCAAGACAGGCTTATGAGCTTCCCACAGTGTTATTGGGGAGATGTCTGTTGTATTATTAATTGATATGTATTCCTTTAAAGCTTGTTCAATGGCCATCTGATGTAGTGGGTGTTTGAGCATTATGTCTGGTAAGTACCACGTTGGGTCATGCGCTTTTGGTATGGCTGAGGCTATAGTAGTGTATACTGCATTATGGTCAGACCACGGAATCGGAATTATATCTGATGCAATAATTTATGGTATCATTCCTATTGTTAGAAAAATATGATCTATTCTG
Source organism: Aquarana catesbeiana (assembly GCF_042186555.1). Classification (NCBI taxonomy): domain Eukaryota; kingdom Metazoa; phylum Chordata; class Amphibia; order Anura; family Ranidae; genus Aquarana; species Aquarana catesbeiana. The sequence goes on along the minus strand of NC_133326.1, from coordinate 420,664,697 downwards.
GTGAAGGTTTGATGAGGGTGCGAGAAATAAGTGAATTTCTTTTTCATTGGGTTACTTTCTCTCCATGAATCTACCAGATTGTATTTGGAAAGAAGTTGAGAAAAAGGTAATCTAGAGGTTATTTTGGATGGTGTAAAAGGTGATTTATCTAGAAATGGGAGGAGGACCTGGTTCGAATCCCCACACATTATCACTGTTCCTATTTTGTGTGTATTAATCACTTGTAATATATGTGAGAGGAATGGTGTAGGTTGTTTGTTAGGAGCGTAGTAGGAAATCACCGTGATTGCTGTATCCATTATATAACCCATGAGTATCAGGTATCTACCTTCTGGGTCTTTAATTTCTGATGATAAGGTGAATGGTGTGGATCGGTGAAATGCAATTAGAGTTCCCCTTTGCTTGGTACAGGCAGAAGCCGTGTAAATTTGTTGATAAAAAGGAGAAATATATTTTGGAGTAGAATCTTTGGTGAAGTGTGTTTCTTGGAGGCATACTATGTGAGCCTTCTTGTTATGGAAAGTACGGAAGGCTTTGGTCCTTTTTTGAGGGACATTTATTCCCTGAACATTCAGGGAAAGTATATTCAGTGGTGCCATGGCAATAGATCAAATAGTTTTGACTTACTTTTTGTTATGCAGAGCTGACTGCGCAGATCAACCTGTGTGGACTGAAGAGATGAATAGATAGAAAAGAAACCAGTGAATTCTGGAGTAAAGAGTAAACAAAAAACATATGAGATTAGATGATACATTGTATAAATTATTTTTTGCAAGTAATCACAATTTACCCGTGAAAGAGAATAAATATCTCTCTCAGGGGAATAAGTGCCTTCGTCACACTCCCACATAATATGGTTGGGAGAATGAGGAGGGCTAATGGGGGTACACGGATCTTCCGCTTACAGGAGAGAAGTGCTATGTCAAAAGACATCAAAATGATGTTTCATTAATTGGAGTGCAGAATATAGTTTTTGTTGAAATTATTTATTCCAGGGTGGTTGTATATGGTTAGTCTTGCCCTAGGCTAAATAATTCAGTTAGAAAGGTACTGTTAATAACTTTGGTATTGATGAAGATAGTTTGAATTATTTTGGGATTTTAACCCTTTTAGAGTAAACAATTACATATTTTATTCATATGTAACTGTTTAGATATGTTAACTCATAAAATTAAGGTTGTATTGCTTCAGATTAGAATAAACAAAAACATAATTCTAGGAACTAGTTAGGTAATAATATATTTGTTTTAAGAAAAGAAAGAAAAAGCTTCCATTACTTCTGGATTATTGAACATATTTGTCCTAAAAAGTAATAAATCTATTGTTATTACCTGATAATATATAACTGAACAAGAATTTCCTTATTTCACTTATATATTCTAAGGCTATATGAATCAGAAGTAATAAGAAATATAACTGGAATGTAACATGATCCCACACAGTGTGTGACTATCAGAATGCAGTTACATTCAGTTATAAATATAGGTTTTTTATAGAGAACCATCTCTTAGTATAATAAATGAAGAGATATCAGGAATTAGGATGTCAGTCCATTGAATCTTCTTGGTCCATGGATGATGTGGCATAACGGCCTCTTTTGTGAGAATGATGATTCCCATTTTGTTCTGAAATTTTCTGGGTGCTGCCTGAAGGTGAAGATGACGCCATTCTTCTGCGTGTGGGAGTGTTGCTGCTTGTGGGTTCTGTCAGATTTAATTTTAAAAGGGTTTGTTGTAGTTCATCTGCTGATCTGCTTCTGTAAATTGTATCTTGGTAGTTAAATCTGACTGAAAAGGGGAAGCCCCATTGATACATAATGTTGTGGCGTTGCAGTTCCATTAGTTGGGGTTTCATGGATCGTCTTTTAGTAATAGTAAGTTGGGATAGGTCAGCAAAAATTTGATAATTGTGTCCTTGAAAATTAAGTTCCTTTTTTTCTCTTGCAGCAATTAGTATTTGTTCTTTCGTTCTGTAATAATGAAATTTTGTGATTATATCACGTGGGGGTCCATCTTTCTTTTTGGCTGTGAGGGCTCTGTGTACTCTGTCCAGTTCTAAACGTTCAATAGGGATATCTGGCTTTAGTTCTTGTAATAAAGCAGTAATAGTAGATTGCAGGTCTGTCACAGTTTCAGGTATTCCCCTTATGCGCAAGTTTGAACGTCTGGCTCTATTTTCGTAATCTTCGAGCTTAGTTTGAAGTATTAAATTCTCTTTTTTTAATTGTTCCAATTCTGTTATATTTTCTTGGGTTGTAATTTCAATTTCATCCATTTTTATTTCTAAGGCTGCGGTGCGGTTTCCCAGCTCTCTTATTTCTTTGGTTAGGCTTTTTGTTATTTGGTCTGAGGTTTGTTTTAAAGCCTTATGAAGCATCTTTTCAAATTGTAATAATATTACTGGGGATACTGAGGAGGCTTGTGGAGAAGTTTGTGAAAGGATTTGTTCTGTATCTGACTCAAATGGAGAGTCTTGCTGTGACATTTTCTGTCTGTGAGAGCGCCCTGATGCTGTATCTTGTGAGGTGACTGGAGCTGCTTCAGCTGCAGTGAGTGCCTGTGAGCTCTTTGTGAGGTGATTTTTATTTCTGCCACGGTTTCCTCCCAGTACCATATTTCCTGCCCAAACTTTCACAGTTTGTTCCCTGGGGCAAAAAGATTCAAATGAATACCTTTTGAGCCTGCAGGCTCCGCTTTGTCCTTCTCTTCTCTCATCAGCGGTGTGGAGCTCTAACAATGCATGTCTGCTCTGCTAGGCTCCGCCTCCTGCCCTCTTTCTCTGGGATAGATTTCAAGAACATTTGTACAGCACTGAGAAAAATGTATCCACAAATGTTGCTAAACACTTCAACCAATACCATAATGGCAGTAGTACCTTTGCAGGTGTACAGATTCTAGAAAAAGTATTGACACCCACTAGAGGAGGGGGTGTTTTCAAACTTCTGTGCAAAAGGGAGTTTTTTTTGGATTTTTTATTTCAAGACCAGGAAACCTTTTGGAATGAACCATGAATGGGACATCACACATTTTTACAATTAGATTTGTTTTTGTTCCATCCAGGTCCATACATATATGCACGCAGTGCATGTCAACTATTTCAGACATGCATGTGTATATATGTATGTGTGTGTGTATATATATATATATATATATATATATATATATATATATATATATATATATATGTGTATATATGTGTATCAATTCCATATCTTTTCCTATTATTTTGTCACTGTTGCGATTTGCACATTCTGATGTTTATATTTTACAGCGGAATTCAATGTTTTTTGTTACAATGCTCCTTTTGTCCTTATGTCCTTCATAAATTTGACTTTTGATGGCTATTTTTTCATCACCAGTCAGCTCTATACATTTTTCACATCAATAGTCAAATTACACTGAGGTTCAGTTTAGCTGAACAAAGTTTTGGTTCTGAGCTTTTAATACCCAATGAGATTTTGCTATATACATCTATTTACATACACGCCTATGAATGTTCATAATGTGTGCATAGATATTTTGCATTTCACGTATTCAATGAACAGGTGTGTTTTTGGTTAACCCTTTTGGGCATTTACAAGCCTGGATTTGGACACTTTGTGTCTTTTTTTCTAGGCTTTATTGTCCTTTTCTTTACTCTTCTCCTTGTTCATGATTTGCTTGTGATTTAACTTTGGGTATATGACCGCAAGCTTACATATATATTTTTATTATGACTGTTACTGTTTTTGTGTGCATTTGTTTAGACATATGTATGCATTTTAAACGTTGCAATGTTTTTAAAATGTTGGTTGAAATGTTGTTTGTATGTGGCACTATTAGAGCCAGGTGTGTTTTTGGGTGTATCCCAATTTGGGTGGACTCCCTTAAAAGGCCTGCCTGTTTAGTGTTACATTGGTTGTGAACAAGCAAGCTATCGCTTGTGAAATGTCTACCATTGCCTGTATCTGTCTGACCCTTTTTTGACAATAAAGATGACATCGAGATAATTTGGAGTTCCAGTATGCGACCAATTCCTTGTCTTGTTCCTCATCCACAGTGGTGAGCCAAGGTCTGCACCTGTGATCCATCCTGCACCTGAGTTTGCCTGTAGCGGTGTGCTTCTCTCTGTATTTAGCTGGAGCAGATGGTGTTGGGTTTCCAGCAGAAGGGCTGGCAACAGGGCAGAGTGCTGCTGGCCTCTGCCGTCAACTAACAGAGGACGAATTTCCTGTAAGGGTGGATGGGGCTTCAGTCCCCACCTGTATACCCCAGGGATGCTGGGCAGTCGGCCCAGATCCCCAACAGCATGATGGAGTGAACTCAGTCACCCTGTCTTCTCTCCAGCGGCTGAAAGGACTCCAGGGAGAAGAGCCAGTCCAGGCCTCTCCCCAGCGGCGGATATGTTCTCTGAGAGAGGCAGAGGTTGGCTGGGTGAGTAATACTCTGTTTGGAACAATTTGTTTGGAGCACTGTGTGGATACCAGCATTAGAGGACTGGAACTACTGACTAATTTCGGAGTCAACCCGTCTGGGGTCTCCTCCTGTGTTAGTCTCCGGCCGAAAGGGGAGAAATGTGACAGACCTAGCCGGGACAGAGGCTTTTGGAGGGGACTGAATGCCAGCCTCTTGCCAACCGATTATGGGCCCTGGCATTTGGGGGAACGATGCTCTTTGTGAACTGTTTGCCTGGGGACCCTTGAGGTGGCATTACTTTAGATTTAGGTCCATGTCCCCCAAGACACACAGACTCTGGGGACCCTGGATATGCCATTGTGATAGGAGTCACTAATAGGGGCACAAGGTGAATGAGAACCCCACTATGATCTGTGCTAGTCAAACTCAATGCTGTATATATGTATATATAATGTGTGCTGTCTCATTGTGTTGTGTACTATTTCTCTGGGTTATTTTATCTGTTGTGTCCATGTGTGATAATAAATGAGTTGATTCCTCTTTGACCCTCAAGACAGAGCCTCGTCTCGCATTTGGGGGGAAGAATTATTCATCTGGGGTTCTTGTTCGGCTGATCGAAGTGTTCGGTAGCTGCCTTTGTGTTTGGAAATGGAATGTCCTAAACGGCTTTTACCCCTTTCATACTCAGGGTGTCGTTACAAACTATTATCGGAAGTTTATTCGTAAGTTCTTGTCTCTGGTCAAGCCCCTGACTGATATGACCAGAGAGGAGGGTAACCCACAGAGTTAGTCTCCGGAGTCCATTAAGGCCTTTGAGAGTCTCAAGGCTGCCTTTGTTTCTGCTCCTGTGTTGGCACATCCTGATCCTACGTTACTGTTTATCCTTGAGGTTGATGCTTCTGAGACTGGTGTTGTGGTTACCTTTCCAAGAAATTGTCACCTGCGGAGTGCAATTACGAGATTGGTGACAGAGAGCTGTTGGCGATCATTTTAGCCCTGAAAGAATGGAGACATCTCCTCAAAGGTACCACTGTGGCAGTTCTCATTCTTACTGACCATAAGAATCTCACATTCTTGCTGGAGGCTAAACGTATCTCTCCCAGAAGGGCACGATGGGCTCTTTTCTTGTCAAGTTTCAATAACATTGTCTCATTCTTACCCGGTACTAAGAATGTAAGGGCTGACGCCTTGTTGCGACAGTTTTCCTCCACTTCCAAGTTGGAGTCAGTTCCGTTTCCTGTGATTCCTCCTGATCGTATTCTGGCTACGGTTCACACCAGTCTCACTTCTCCTTTGGATTACAAAATTCTTGCTGCTCACGTCCATGCTCCTCCTGAGAAACTTTGTGACTGCTGCTTTTTCCCAGAGAGTCTTCATACTGCTGTGCTCCAGACTTACCATTCTCCCAAGGCAGCTGGCCACCCTGGGAAGAATCAACTCGTTTGGTCCATTTTCCAACAATTCTGGTGGCCTAGTCTACGTGCTGATGTAACTGCCTTTGTAGCTGCCTGTTCCGTGTGTGCTCAGAGTAACGCCGCATACACACGGTCGGATTTTCCAATGGGAAATGTTTGATGTGAGCTTGTTGTCCGACCGTGTGTATGCTCCATCGAACATTTGCTGTCGGAATTTCCACCAACAAATGTTTCTTAGCAGGTTCTCAAATTTTCCGCCAACAAAACTTTGTTGTTGGAAAGTCTGATCGTGTGTACACAAGTCCGCGCACAAAAGTTCACGCATGCTCGCAAGCAAGTACGAGCCGGAAGTGCTCGGTCTTGTAAAACTAGCGTTCGTAATGGAGATAGCACATTAGTCACGTGGCAAATTTTGAAATCTCTCAATGCACCGCATTCTCTTCTTCTTTTTATTATTTCTCGTGATCTCATGAATAATCTTTGTTTTTTTTTTTCTCATGATCTCCAGAATAATATATATTTTTTCTATTGATCTCCATTTTTATTTTTTTTCTTGTGATCTCCAGAATATTTTTTTTGTTTTTTTCTAGTGATCTCCATAATATTTTTTTTTCGTTTTGTGTGTCAAGTTACTACAACACCATTATTATCTTATATTTTTTAACCTCAAAGAGATACAACTATGTTGGTGTCCCTTGTTAATTTGACATTGTATTTTTGAAATGTGAAAATAGCGAGAAAAAACACTGCGCTAACTAGTGACCAAGAAAAAGCTGCTACATACAGTTGGACAAACAAACAATGAAAACTCTATATAAAAAATGTAGCGCATATATAATATAGGTGTGGGATGCTCCCAAATACCACAAACCTATCCACTAGGTGTGGTAAATGGAGCAAATAATATTGACAGTCAGTGAGTCAAAAAGATAATTATAAATAAAGACCAGAGTCTCTGAGCAATGATGGATGTTCTGGGTGTTGAAAGGAGACTTGAAAGAGACTTGGAAAATCACTACATGGACACCTCCTCAACTCACATTAGCATCAAAACAGAGAATGGTAGGTGTAAACTCTTACCAGATCCAGTGGACTCCCCTGTCTTAGACATGGAGTCATGAAGGCATGGTGCCACCCAGGGCATGCGGAACGATATCCGGACCGTCAAAATTTGGCAGGTAGGTGGTTCACCGGTGCTGGCGGGGTCATCGGATGGATGTTCACGATAGATGCAGACTGGATGATGCCGGTTGGGATGCACAACATGTGATGGAGATCAGGCATTCACTTCTTTATGTAAAGAGAAAAATAAAGCCTCCCCATGGTTCAGATAAAAAAGGTATCTTTTATTGCTAAAAAAACCGAGACATATAAAAAAGTGATCACAATAGAGGTCAAGGGCAACATAAGAGATGGTGTGGAAGTCCGACGCGTTTTGACCCATAGGTCTTCTACTTCATACTTGCCCCAGTAGAAGACCTATGGGTCGAAACGCGTTGGACTTCCACACCATCTCTTATGTTGCCCTTGACCTCTATTGTGATCACTTTTTTATATGTATCGTTTTTTTTTAGTAATAAAAGATACCTTTTTTATCTGCACCATGGGGAGGCTTTAATTTTCTCTTTACATAAAGAAGTGAATGCCTGATCTCCATCACATGTTGTGCATCCCAACCGGCATCATCCAGTCTGCATCTTTCGTGAACATCCATCCGATGACCCCGCCAGCACCGGTGAACCACCTACCTGCCAAATTTTGACGGTCCGGATATCGTTCCGCATGCCCTGGGTGGCACCATGCCTTCATGACTCCATGTCTAAGACAGGGGAGTCCACTGGATCCGGTAAGAGTTTACGCCTACCATTCTCTGTTTTGATGCCAATATGATTTGAGGAGGTGTCCATGTAGTGATTTTCCAAGTCTCCTTTCAACATCCAGAACATCCATCATTGCTCAGAGACTTTCTTTATGTGCACAATTGGAGACTCTGGTCTTTATTTATAATTATCTTTTTGACTCACTGACTGTCATTATTATTTGCTAGTTTACCATTTACCACACCTGGTGGATAGGTTTGTGGTATTTGGGAGCATCCCACACCTATATTATATATATGCGCTACATTTTTTATATAGAGTTTTCATTATTTTTTAAATGTACCTGCCTACACACAAACAAATTGTCCTTTTGAAGTAAAACACATAGCCAAGTATTTGTCCAAAAAAAAATAGACATTTAATAGGGGTCCTAACAAAATAAAGAGAAAGGCAAAGCTGGAGAAACAGTTGGAATTGGTGAAGCCTTTGTACCCCAGGGCAGACATCAATTATTTGACTGTCAAATTTGGAAACCTGAGGAGTCTATTTAATAGGGAGCACAATACGGTCCAGGACTCCGAGAGATCGGGAGCAGCAGCAGATGACATATATGTCCCGAGGCTGTGGTCTTACAACAGCCTGCATCTTTTGCCAGACCACACCAAACCCAGGCCATCACTCTCAACACTTCCTCCCACGCTTCCTTCCATGCTGCTGTGGTGGGTGGGGTGGCTGTGTTGTTGGTGGTGTTGCTGGAGGTGGTGGTGGTGTTGCTGGAGGTGTAGTATGGTCCAACTCACACAGGTGGCTTTTATTTGTGAGTTGGCCCCTCATCAACAAGGGTTTAGGGTCTGAAGAATGATCTCCTCACAGATGAGGTATTGGCCCTCCTCCATGCATTCCAGTTTACTCGCTGTCAGACAGCCAAACGACTCGAGGCCACCAGGGGTCATTGTTAGTACGGCAGTAGCCTGGTGAATTAAAGTAGTCACTGACTCCTCCAGGTTCCTTGCCTTCCTGGTCCTTTTGGTTGGAAGGTGGAGGGGAGGAACCTGGGATTCGTTTAGGCTGCTTGCCACGGCCTCCTCCTGGCTGAGACTTTCCTGTGTATGAAAATGGTACATAGTTTTAGTTTTTTGTTCATCAATCACACACAATTTTGAGCTCATGACTGTTGCAAACTGAATGTTAACAAATACAAAAGACTGTCATTCTGACTCCAGCATTATTCATTCTTGTCCCGATCATTGTTGGCCACTACTGTCTATTGATATGTAAACCACCTTGTTAAATCAGAAATTAGTGATCAATAACATCTAGTTAACATCATTCAATTTTTGACAAGAAATATGTTCAACAATGCTATACCTGGCTCAAGCTGGGCTCCTCTACATCTTCCTGGGTGGAAGGCCAAGGTTGGACTTCAGGAGCCTCATCTGATGTTGAAGGAAGTGTGGAAGGAAGTGTGGAAGGAAGTGTAGATAGTGATGGCCTGGGTTCACTCTGGTCTGACAAAAAACACAGCCTGTCGTAGTACCAGAGCCTGGGGACATATATGTCATCTGCTGCTGCTCCTGATCTCATGGAATCCTGGACCTTTTTGCGCTCCCTATTATATGTGCTCCTCAGGCTACCAATTTTGACCTTCAAATAGTTGATGTCTGCCGTGGGATACACCGGCTTCACCAATTCCATTAGTTTCTCCAGCGCTGCCTTCCTCTTTAGCTTTTTGGAGTAGTCTCTGCATGTCACTTACCAGAGACATGGCAGCTCCCTGTACATGTCCAGGAATCTGGGCAGGAAGTCTGGGTCAGTAAATTCAACCATTTCCTCTGCAAGTCACAACACAAGACAAACTCTAATGTCAGGCTAAACTCTCCTAATCTTTTCCCAATATAGGCCTCAATCTCTAAAGCAGTATAGGCCACTAACCACTGATGCCCCAAGTTAAAATTGTACCTTCATTTGCACGATTGGCGCTTACGATCCTCTGTCCTCCACTCACAGATTGTACGTACGACACCCGCGTGTTATGCTTTATTTACACTGTGCATGCGTGAAACTCCGCCCCTGTCCTTCTTTCTAGAGTATTCCCTGTCTCTTCTCTTTTGGGGCAGTGGGAGAGCATATGGCGGAGACACAGCAGGTGCATGCAGAGAGCAGCAACGAGCAGGAAAGCCCGGAGCAAGGCAGTTCCAGATCCAGGAGGAGATATAAGGCCTCAAATATGTCCTTTGTAGAGATGGTGGAGATGGTGGACATCTTGAAGAGGGCAGACTATGAGGGGAAGTATGGACCGTACACAAACCCAAATGTGAGAAAGGCCAAGATCATGACTAAAGTTGTGAGAAGTCTGCACAGGAATTTTGGGGTACAACGATCCAAGGAGCAATTGAGGAAACGCTGGTCAGACCTGAAATTGAGGGAGCACGATCAGTATAGAAGGATCAGGAAAGTGCTTCTAAAAAGTAAGTATTTGTCGTGTGTTCCTATTATTATTATTACTTTAGTGCTGCTCCATGTGCTTTTCTTTACTGTAGTACAGTTTAAAATGGCAAGTTTGAGGTTCGTGGGCACAGTAATCATTCGTAAGAAAACATTGTTCGTTCAACCACTAATACAACATTTTTGGCAGATGCAGGTTAACTACATTTGTTCATGCCTATTTGTATGAAAAGAAGTTTAGTACATTGTTGTCTAGATGTGTTTGTAACTAGAATGAAGTTCAAACTAGATTCAGTGTAAGGAGAGGACACTCAGCAGCTGTTTACACATCTGGACGCAGGAGCACTAGTGTGGGACACCAGAACAACCTTTTTAGGGTGTCCCACGCAGGTGCTCCTGTGTATACTAGGGGTCTCCCCATGTGTGAAACTTGCACAAAACAGGTAAGTATTCCAGCTTTTGAAAGGGCAAAAATAATGTCTTCAGCTTGGAACTCTGCCAAAACAGACAATTGGACGACACTTCCAAGCAATGTTTCATATTCCTATTTCTCGCCTCAAATATCTGTCTGCTAAGTATACATTTTTTGTATTCACATAGGGGAGAAAAGAATCGGGACATATGAGGACACCAGGAACCCCACACATCATGAAGAAGGGGAACTCAGCACACATGAGGATGTTGAATCCGAGGTTCAGGAAGTTGGCGAAATGGTGACCACAACAGGTCAATGTCTGAGACCACAGCTTCAGGTAATAGATGCATGCCTGCATATTTATAATACATGGTGTTTTATTTATTTTTTTAGGTGATGTGGATGTTGTGGAAGAAGAAACTCACTTCAACAGTGCAAGAACACAAATCCTCATCAGCGAAATAATGGTGTGCAATCGTGAATTAGAGAAGCTTAAGGAAAACATCAATGATGTTGAAAAAAGACTCACCAACATCATTGATGTTTTAGCCAAAATCTAAAAAAAAAAACTATTTCAATGTTGTCGTTATTTTTTATGTTTTTATATAAATTTTAAAGTAATTGGAAAGTCAAATTCTGAAGATGCACACAGTGTGTCAACATGTGCTATCAGCCACCATGGGATATCAATGTGCGCGTTTTGAGGGTGCAACCCCTTCCTCGCAACTAAAGTAAGTGAGAGGAAGGGGTTGCCCATGAAACAGGTTCATTGGTCCCCCATTATGGAAGCTAGCACATGTTGACACACTGTGTGTTTTGTGGCTTTAGAAAAATAGATGTAGGGAAAAGACACACATTTTAGGCATGGGATGAGGCGGAAAATCCACATTTTGAGTCCCAATTTGTGTGCATCTTCAAATTTGGCTTTTACAGGGGTGACATCACCCCATCTGATGAAGGCAAAATCAACACAGTTTTGACATATGTAGAGATAAATGTTATTGGATTCTTTTGCAGATACAGATACGTGTCTCCAATCCCTAATATTGTATTGGAAATGATTGATAAAATTCAGGGTAAATAAAAATTACCCCTAAAGAATGGGATTTTTGGAGGAGACAATTATATCTGTATAATGAGGTAAGCACACAATCATGAAGATTAATAGAAAAATGTATTGATACAAAAATAAATAATATAAAATCACAGAATACACAAAGTACATAATTGATAGGTGATACTTGGATGTATTATTGCACAAGATGCTCCCATGGCTCTCAGCATATTCAAGCATCTTGTGCAATAATACACCTATTAATTATGTACTTTGTGTATTCTGTGATTTTATATTATTTATTTTTGTATCAATAAATTTTTCTATTAATCTTCATGATTGTGTGCTTACCTCATTATACAGATATAATTGTCTCCTCCCAAAATCCCATTCTTTGGGGGTAATTTTTATTTCCCCTGAATTTTACAGTTCATACAGTTTTGACATACTAATGTCTCATATTGCCTTCACTTAATCAAAGTTGAACTTTGTAAGTTCCTGAGTTGTGGATGTGTATGTTATGGTTTTAAACATGCCTGTTTAGCCACAAAAAAGGCTATATACTGTCACACATACATGTTATACACCAAAGATGTTGGTTTGTTAGAAAACCCTTTTATAACACACATGTGAATGTGTCGCAACTGAGGCCAGATAGTTGGCTGTATTTTTTCTTTAAAAATTGTGCAAAATGCAGCAGCAAAGAATAATGTGGTTTAGTTTATATTCCGCCATATTTATTGCAGTTAGGAATAGGCAGAACCAGCTGGCCATTATGCCAAAGGTATTTTCAACCAATCTTTTGGCTCTGGCCAGCCGGTAGTTAAAAACCCTCTGGTCCGGGGTGAGGGTCCTCATAGGGAATGGCAGAATAAGATGGTCCCCCAGCGCAAATGCTTCATCTGCTACAAACACGAATGGGAGGCCTGCCACTTGTCTTCTGGAGGTGGCAAGCCCAAGTTGCCATTCTGGAGCCGTCTGTAAAATTTAGTCTGGGCGATGACTCCACCATCCGACATCCGGCCATTCTTCCCCACGTCCACATAGAGGAATTCATAAGTCGCCGACACCACCGCCAACAACACGATACTACTATACCCCTTGTAGTTAAAGTTGTACGACCCCGAGTTGGGGGGTGGGATCATGTGGACGTGTTTCCCATCTATTGCCCCACCGCAGTTGGGAAAGTCCCACTGCTGGGCAAATTGGGAGGCCACAGCCTGCCATTCCTGTGGGTTGGAGGGAAACTGTGGAGTCAAACAAGAAAAAAAAATAGTACTTTTGCACATAACATTGCAAGCAGATTAGACAGAAACATTCTTGGCCAACATAAGTATAACATTTATAGAAATTAGTATTTAAATTGAAAAGTATAAAGACCACTTATCAGATTCCTCACCCCCTCTGATGGCCCATTGTAAAAATTGTAGGGTGGGGGGGAAGATGTTTTGGACAGGTATCCCTCTCCACTTCATTGAGAGCTGAATAATGTGTGTTACTTTGGCCAGCCCCTCCTTACTTACACTATTGGCAGATTATTGGACGGGTAAGAAGTGTCATAGTACAAAGATATGAATACACACTGTCCAAATTGAAGCACATTTTTACATTCTGCAATTAGCTATCAAGATAATAGGAGAACAAAACTTTAAACAGTACTATTTGAAAGTATTCAGGCAGGCCCTTGCACTACATGCTTTGGTGAATTCATCCAGAAATCTGACCACAAAAGAGGTAGGTATAGTGTGTGTGGGCTTGGAAAAGTCAGCAGATAGAGTATTGGTATCGGTTGACTTAGCGGTTGGAGGGGAGGGAGGGTTCAAAATGAGTTTGGGCCCCCCCAAAAAAACCTCTTGCACTCTGCCTGAATTTAAGGACAACAATAACATTTGGACACATTTTAGGGGGTGTTTAGGGTAAGTTTAGGGTAAGTACTACAATGGAGCTGACAAAATACATTGTTAAGTGACTAGGCTAGGTGTGTATGAGCCCAGGATAGCATGTTGGCGAGGTTAGTGAAGGCAAATATGCATGAAGGACAAAAAAGGAGCAGTAAAAGCTTACAGTATGCATGAGGACAAAGAGAACATTCACAGCATATTACAATCATGTTAATTATGGAATAATGAAATAAATACAATACATTAGCAAACATTAAATACATAGAATGTGATGTTAAAGCATAACACTTACCTTAATATAGTCCTTCTGCAGGACCTGAATGATGGCAGAACAGGTCTCTGGAATAATGATTCCCAGAGTCTGGGGGGAGATCCCAGTCGTGAACTTAATATCCTGGAGACTTCTCCCCGTCGCCAAGTACCGCAAGGTGGCGATGAGCCTTTGCCCGGTAGTGATGACTTGCCGCATGCAGGTATCCTGGTTCGTAATATAAAGGGTAAGCAAAGCCAACAGACGGTGAAAAATGGGGTCCGTCATCCGGTGATAATTCCTGAAATCGTCAGGTTTTTTCTCCTGGATCTCCCGCAGCAAAGGCATGTGAGAGAATTGGTCACGCTGGAGCAACCAATTCTTGGTCCATGAACTTCTCATCCCCATGTTCATGGACTGGACTTGGGTCAAAGCAAGAACTCCAACACCAAGCCCAACAACGGCTCGAGCTCTCCGATGAGAACGTAACCGCAACATGGCTAGAAACCGGTCAGCTGGTCAGAACAAACTAACAGAACGCACTGAAAATCAGAAAGAACCTGAGAAGAACGACCTGAAAATCAGAAAGAAGCAGACAAGATTGCACTGAAACACAGAAGCGAACTATAAATAGAACACACTGAAAGACAGAAACGAACTGACAACACGCACTGAAGAACAGATACAAACTGACAAGCAGAAACGAACTGAAAAGCACAAGGCTGAAAAGCGTGAATAGTCTCTCACCAAACTTCTACTAACATGAGATAAGTACGAGATTAGCAGAAGGAGCACAAAAGGTGGCGCACTGGCTATTGAACATCCTTTTTATAGTCCCGTCGTACGTGTTGTACGTCACTGCATTCTCACGTTCTGAATTTTTGGCCAACATTTGTGTGACCGTGTGTGTGCAAGACAAGTTTGAGCCAATGTCAGAAACCATGAACCAGACTGAGACAGAAGTACAGTAAAATCACACTTGTTTATTAATAAAAATAACAAGGTAAATAGAGTAAGCGTAGTCAAAGCATAGCCAGAGTCCAGTAACCGCATTGGGTAGTCAGTCAAGCCAGAGTTCAGTAATCAACCAAGCCAGAGTTTAGTAACCAGATCGGGTAATCAGCCAGGCCAGAAGTCAGGGATCCAAGTAGAGGAACAGCAAGCAGTATAAGGAGCCAGAAGGGATGTCAGCAAAGCCAGTCTTTAAACAGGAACTCAGGAGATGGTTTCTTGTGATGTGACCAAGGCGAAGGCAGGAATGAAGTGAGCTGGAGATCTTTAAGTAGGCAGGACTGACGATCAGATCCACAACAGCTGGTTAATTGTGGAAAGAGATGAGAGCTGGCAATTAGCTGACAGCTGAGCAGCCAGCTCAGAGAAGGAAGGGCTGAGCCAGCCCTGACAGCCAACATTCTTCGGACAAAAATCCACGGTTTTGTTGTCGGAAAATCCGATTGTATGTACGGGGCATAAGACTCCACGACACCTTCCAGTGGGCCTCCTACAACCCATACCCAATTGAGAGAGGCCCTGTACCCACGTGTCTATGGATTTCATTGCGAGTTACCCAACTCCCAGGGCAACACAGTTATCCTTATGGTGGTTGACTGGTTCTCAAAGATGTGTCATTGTATTCCACTTAAGAAGTTGCCCACTTCTAAGGAACTGGCTTTCATTTTTGCTGGGGAGATCTTTTGCTTACATGGGCTACCCAAGGTGATTGTCTCGGTCAGGGGTAGTAAGTTTGTGTCCCGGTTCTGGCAAGCCTTTTGTGCACAGTTGGGAATTCAGCTTACTTCTTCCTTTGCGTATCACCCGCAGTCTAATGGGGCCGCAAAACGATCAGTCCTTGGAGCAATTCCTACATTGCTATATTTCTGACCATCATAACAACTGGTCAGACCTATTACCGTGGTCAGAGTTTGCTCACAACAGTGCCTTGAATTCTGCTTCCCGATTGTCCCCGTTTATGGCGAATTATGGTTTCCAACCTTCCATGTTGCCTGTTTGTTGCCATGTTTGTTCCGCAGAGTATTCCTGCGTTAGAGGAGCATCTCCATGGTCTTCATTCCACTTGGGTACAAGTCCAGGAGGTTTTGCGTCATGCTAATGATAGGTGCAGACTCCATGCTGACCGCAGACGCCTGCCTGTGCCTTCCTACCAGGTTGGGGACAGGGTCTGGCTGTCATCTCACAATCTCCGGCTTCGTGTTCCCTCATTGAAGTTCGCACCTCGGTTTATTGGGCCTTTCCGTATTCTTCGCAGGATTAACCCAGTGTCTTACGCATTAGACCTTCCTTCTAATATGCATAATATGCGTATTTCAAATGTATTTCATGTCTCATTAAAACCTTTGGTCTGCAACCGCTTGTACTCCTCTGTGATTTCCATAGATGTTTTCCCCTCAAGCCTGGTAGTCCTCCAAGGGAGAGGGGTCATTGAGGAGAGGGTACTGTCAGGGCTGGACCCAGCCCTTCCTTCTCTGAGCTGGCCGCTCAGCTGTCGGCTAATTGCCAGCTCCCATCTCTCTCCACAGTCAGTGTCAGGGTAATAGCCATAAGACGGGTAATTCTACCAGTATCCATCATGGTGGCGCGAGGCGAACCTCGGTGCGCATGCACGCACGTAGGTGCACGATGACGGGCACACACAGGTGCGCAATAGCGGAAGCGCGCAGACGCGCGCGCATCACAGTAATCATTGGCGCCCTTTTGCCTATTTAAGCCTGCTGCTGGTACACTCTGGTTGCTGGATTATCATCAGCTTCCTGTGTTCCTTGTGCGTGTCATTATACCTGTTTCCTGTTACTACCTGGCTTGCCTGACTACTCCTGTGTTCCGCCTGCATTGACCCCGGCTTGGACCTGACTATCCTTCTGCTCCAAATCTGTACCTTGATCGTCCTCCTGTGTTTGACCACCGGCTCGGCTACCTTCTCCGTTCCTGATTATCCTGCTGTACTTTACCTCGGACTGATTCCTGTGCTGCATGACCATTGGCCTGGCTCTGACTCCGCTCCTGGTTGCTCCACGGCTCCATACCTTGAATCTCTCCTTGCACGGTTGCCCTTAACCTTACCAGCACATCCCAGCAGCTCCCTGCTATCAGCTACTAAGCAACAGCGCCCTGGAAACCCGTGCACCTTCTGTCTCACTCCCAGGGTTGCGCTGCACTTATCCGCAAGGGACGCCCCCTCTGCAATCCGGCCTCACATCCAGGACTCTGACACTATCTTTACGGCTCTGACCTCTCTGCTCTCTTGCTGTGTCTTGTAGTGAGCCTTGGAATGAAAAGTTCATTTTGTTAGCCATGTGTTCCTCCTATGCAATCCTGACTGGCAATACCCCCACCAAAACTCAGTATAAATTTAGACCTTACCTAGGGGATGCACAGGCAGGGGTTTGCACAGGCTAGGATTGCATTGGCAACTATCATCTTGGATTAAGTATTCATATTGGATTAAGTATTCATATTGGATTAAGTATTACACTTCCGCTCAGCACTATCTAACACAACTCTTCTCTACCCCTCCTATAGGTATATGTCAGCTCAACCACATCTTTCTCCACCTTTAATTGAAACTGGGATCTGCCTGCTAAATTCTGTGTATGTGCTTTTGGTGATCTATGCTGCCTTCAAATTCTTTATCTCTGTCCATATCACAGTGTTGTTTATTTTACTTTCAAATTGTCTATACCTACATTATGAGCAGTTCCTATCTTTACGGCTCTGACCTCTCTGCTCTCTTGCTGTGTCTTGTAGTAAGCCTTGGTGTGAGAAGTTCATTCTGGTAGCCATTATTATTATTATTATTATACAGTATTTATATAGCGCCAACAGTTTACGTAGCGCTTTACAACTTGAGGGTAGACAGTACAAATACAATACACTTTGATACAGTAGGAATCAGAGGGCCCTGCTCCTTAGAGCTTACAATCTAAGAGGGAAGGTCAAGAGATACAAGAGGTAATAACTGTGGGTGATGTGCTGATTGAGAAGATAAATGTACAGTTGTTAGGTGGGGGCCAGATAGGCTTCTCTGAAGAGATGAGTTTTCAGGGATCGTCTGAAAGTGGATAAAGTAGGAGAAAATCGGACGGATTGGGGTAGAGCATTCCAGAGGATGGGGGAGGCTCTGGAGAAGTCCTGAAGGCGAGCATGGGATGAGGTGACAAGGGAGTTTGAGAGCAGGAGTTCTTGGGAGGAGCGAAGAGAATGATTAGGTTGGTATTTTGTGACTAGGTTAGAGATGTAGCTGGGGGCCAGGTTGTGGATGGCTTTGTAAGTTATAGTTAGTATCTTGAATTTAATTCGGTGACTGAGTGGCAGCCAATGGAGGGATTGGCAGAGGGGTGTAGCAGACGCTGAGCGGTTTGTGAGGTGGATGAGCCTGGCAGCAGCGTTCATGACGGACTGAAGTGGGGATAGCCTATTTAGAGGTAAACCAATGAGGAGGGAGTTGCAGTAGTCGAGGCGGGAGATGACCAGGGAGTGGATTAGAAGCTTTGTGGTGACATTGGTTAGGAAGGGGCGTATCTTGGAGATGTTGCGGAGATTGAGGCGGCAAGCTTTGGATAGTGATAGAATGTGGGGTCGAAAGGTTAGTGCAGAGTCCAGGATTACACCTAGGACCTTGGCGTGGGGAGATGAGTTGATAGTTGAACCGTTGATATTGACAGGGAAATCAGGGGAAGTGGCACCTGAGGGTTTTGGATAGGTTGAGTTTGAGGAAGTGATGTGATATCCAGGCTGATATGTCTGCTAGTAAGTTGGTAATGCGTGAGGAGACAGATGGAGAGAGCTGGGGGGTGGAGAGATAGATTTGGGTGTCATCAGCGTAGAGATGATATTTAAAGCTGTGGGAGGCAATCAACTGACCCAAGGAGGTGGTGTAGATTGAGAAAAGGAGAGGTCCAAGAACAGAACCTTGGGGGACCCCAACGGAGAAAGGAAGAGGAGAGGAGGAAGTAGAGTTGTAAGTGACACTGAAGGAGCGGTGGGATAGGTAGGATGAGAACCAGCGAAGAGTACAGTCACGGAGACCAAAGGAGTGGAGTTTTTTTTTGAGGAGGGGGTGGTCCACTGTGTCAAAGGCAGCAGAGAGATCCAGGAGAAGTAGTACAGAATAGTGTCCATTGGCTTTAGCCATTAGTAGGTCATTTGAGAAGTTAAGGAGAGCAGTTTCCGTGGAGGGTTGAGGGCGAAAACCGGACTGAAGGGGATCAAGAAGTTTATTCATGGTCAGATGGTCGCTTAGTCGGTTGTAGACCAGTCTTTCAAGGAGTTTGGAGGAGAAGGAGAGTAAGGAGATGGGACGTAAGTTGATGAGATTGGTGGGGTCCAGTGAGGGCTTTTTTAGTATGGGGGTGACTAGAGCATGTTTTAGAGAGTTTGGGAAGATGCCACAAGAGAGGTTGAAAATGTGAGTTAGAGAGTGTAGAATCGAGTCAGAGGGTGAGCGTAGGATTTGCGAGGGAACAGGATCCAGGGGGCAGGTGGTTAGATGAGTGCTAGATAAAAGTTTAGCAACCTCAGTAATAGTAGCAGGGTTGAATGAGGGAAGTAACGATTGTGTCTGTGGACATGGGGTGTTGCATGGGGAAGGTTTTTGCGCATTGGTGATCTCCTCATGAATTGTATCAATCTTAGTTTTGAAGTGATTGGCAATCTCCTGGGCAGTGAGTGAGTTAGTGGGTGGAGGCAGTGGAGGACAGAGTAGAGTGTTGAAGGTAGAGAAGAGTTGACGTGGACTGGATGAGAAGGTGTTAATGAGTGTGATAAAGTAGATCTGTTTGGCAGTGTGAAGGCAGGAGTAGTATTTTAGGAGGGCAGATTTATATTGTGTGAAGTCTTCCTGGGTCTTAGTCTTATGCCACAGGCGCTCAAGAGCGCGGCTATGTTTTCTGAGACTTCTGGTGTCATCTGTTTGCCAGGGTTGTAGCAGTCGGGGCTTAATTCTGCTTGCTAAATTCTGTGTATGTGCTTTTGGTGATCTATGCTGCCTTCAAATTCTTTACCTCTGTCCATATCACAGTGTTGTTTATTTTACTTTCTTATTGTCTGTACCTAAATTATGAGCAGTTCCTATCTTTACGGCTCTGACCTCTCTGCTCTCTTGCTGTGTCTTGTAGTGAGCCTTGGTGTGAGAAGTTCATTCTGTTAGTCATGTGTCCCTCCTATGCAATTCTGACTAATTAACTGGCATCCCCCCACCCAAACTCAGTATACATTTAGACTTTACCTAGGGGATGCACAGGTAGGGTTTTACACAGGCTGGGATTGCATTGGCAACTGTCATCTTGGATAAAGTATTCATATTGGATTAAGTATTACACTTCCGCTCAGCACTATCTAACACAACACTTCTCTACCCCTCCTATAGGTATATGTCAGCTCAACCACATCTTCCTCCACCTTTAATTGAAACTGGGATCTGCCTGCTAAATTCTGTGTATGTGCTTTTGGTGATCTATGCTGCCTTCAAATTCTTTACCTCTGTCCATATCACAGTGTTGTTTATTTTACTTTCTTATTGTCTATACCTAAATTAAGAGAGTCCCGTAGCAAAAGGTGAAACACTGGGCGCAGGGACGGCATGACAGTGCTGCACAGCACAGATGCCGCTTTAAGAGAGTTTCCCTTTTAAGAAAAGGGGAGGGGCTGGTCAGTCTGAGTACAGGGGATGTGATCAGGCAGGAGGGAATTGACGTCAGTCTGAGAGCGGTGGAGGAAGAGATTCGTCACAGCACCTCACCGCTCTTCATTCCCCCTTATAGAATCCATAATGGCGGCGATGGACGGATTTATAGCACAGCTGAGAGCGGCGGTTGCCGCTCAGGGTGTGGACTGGCTACAGCAGCAGTTAGCTGCTATAACAGATAGCGGAACGGCGGTGAGCGGGGGGGACCGGCTACACCTCGTGCGCGGCGGTACCGGACCCCACAGAGGTTCATCCCTGAATCAGGCCCTGGAACGTCTCGTGCAGTGCAGAGGCAGGATGCTACAGGTGAACCCCGGACCCCCAGCACGCAAGGGACACAAGTGAGCAGACCAGGAGAAGGGAGGGGGCTGACCAATCGCAGAGGCAGGGGGACAGTGGGTAGGGTGCCTGGCATAACACGAAGCTCTTCCCCCCCTGCCCGTCGGAGATGCATGGAGCAAGTGGATGGGTCTGCGGGGGAGGTGCGGAGAGGCCAGGTCGCACGAGAGCGGGCCTCAACATCCCGGGAGACGGTGCAGACGGCAGGTACAACCAGTAGTGCAGCGCAGTCCAGGAGTGGGTTGGAGAGGCACACGAGGTCCAGCGGGAGGAAAGGAAACAGGAGCCATGTGACACACACCCCACAGAGTGATAGACGCAGGAGCCCGTCACGAGAGGCAGCAAGCAGGTCTGGCGGTAATTCAAGGAGAGAAGGTCGTTCACAGCACCGCAGACCCATGGCAACCAGAGCGGCCGCATCTGGGGTGCAGCAATCGGTCGGCAGGAATGAGAACAACAACGGTTGATCTGAGGGCGAACTGTCTGGGTCTGAGGACGGAGAAGACCAGGGACATCCGGCAACGGTGGCTCCAGGAGTGGCGGCTGTTGGGCCCAGTCCAGGGCAGCCCGGTGAGTGTGATTCTTCAATTGCTGTTACATCTTTATTGCATAGCCTGTTGGGGCGGGGTAAACAAACAGGTCATACTGGGCTGGGGGTGACAGCAAGGGCGGGGGTGGTTGAAACTAATCCGACTCCACCATCAGCTGCGGTGCCCTAGACGGGTAACATGGGCTTAAGGGAACTGTTAGCAGGACTAAAAGAACTGGAAGAACGCGTTGAGGCAGGGACAGGAGGCAGTCCGGCGCAGGCATGGATGACGGCGCAGGCTCCTCTGCTGTTGGCGGATGACACTCGAGTCACGGGCGACATACCCGAGACGTCTGTGGTGGCTGCAACTGCAGTCGGGGAGTCTCCCAGCACGGTGGCAGTGGTTACGACTGCTGGGGATCAAGGGAAGACGAGTGATAAGAAAGCGGAGTCAGTGAGGTTGGCGGACGTTGCTAGAAGTGAAGTTTACATCTGTTTCGAGGGCCCTTTGGGTGCCCATCTGAAGACAGAGGTAAAAGAAAAAATATGGAAGGGTGAATACGTGGAGATATTCACATTGTTGCCATTGGAAAAATTCAGCCTGGATAGGTTAAAACCAGTGGAAGGGAAGAAGGAAGATGAAGAGAAACGGAGGTTTCGTTTAATCCCGCGTACCTTTTCCAATTGGTTACAAGCATTTGCCATTTTGGCAAGTGTGGTAGGCGAAAAGGCCCCTGAACACTGCTCAGCGCTGTTTGTTTATCTGGAGGCCATTAGTGAAGCTCACAGGACGTATGGTGGCCTGGCTTGGCTGAGGTATGATGAGCAATTTAGACAACGGATGGCGGTACGACCGACTCTGCGCTGGGATCATAAAGACATAAGTCTATGGATGAAGTTGATGACGGCGGCGAGGGCCCCTAATCAGTTTTTTCAGGCAGGGGTCGGAGGTTCAGCAACTCCGGGACAACCGACCGAAAAGAGATGGGGTTATTGTTGGCAGTTCAACGAGGGCAACTGCAGATTTGGCTCCAACTGTCGGTTCAAACACTTATGTTCAGGCTGCGGGGGATCTCATGCACTGTCCAAGTGTTTCAAAAAAGGAAAGGGTCGTGCCGGAGATTCTGTGGGGAAAAGGGAGGACCCTGGTACGGGTGGAAAGGATGCTTCCTTTCCTCAGTAGATACCCCGACCGGGCTGCGGCTGCTTCATTGGAAGCAGGCTTTACGGGGGGGTTTCGGATACCATGTTCTTTGGCGACTATACCGCCGGAGGCAAAGAATTTACGGTCAGCACTGCTACATTTAGCAGTGGTTTCCGATAAATTGGAAAAAGAGGTGGCATTAGGGCGCATGGCTGGCCCCTTTAAGGAGATGCCACTTCCAGGCTTAGTGGTCTCTCCGCTGGGCGTGGCTCCCAAAAAGGAGCCCAACAAGTTTAGGCTCATACATCACCTTTCCTTTCCGAAAGGGGGATCGGTCACTGACTTCATTGCACCGGAAGATTGCGCGGTTACGTACACATCTTTCGATGCAGCAGTTGCATGGGTTAGGAGGTATGGGCAGGGGTCCTTAATGGCAAAGGCGGATATTGAATCAGCTTTCCGGCTTCTGCTGGTACATCCGGATAGCTTTCGGCTGCTGGGCTGTACTTGGAATGGGGAATATTACGTCGATCGATGCCTGCCAATGGGGTGCTCTATTTCCTGTGCGTTCTTTGAGATGTTCAGCTCATTCCTGGAATGGGCGGTTTGGGATGTGGCGGGTATCAACTCGGTCATTCATTATTTGGATGATTTTTTATGTGTTGGCCCGGCGGGTTCCAATATCTGCGCAGTCCTTTTGGGGACATTACAACATCTGGCTGAGCGATTTGGGGTTCCACTAGCTCCAGAAAAGACGGAAGGCCCAGCGGTGCCAATTACATTTCTTGGAACTGAGATAGACTCTATGAGGATGGAGTGCCGGCTTCCGAGGGACAAATTGGAGAAGTTGAAGGAGGAGGTGCGTGGGACCATTGGGGTGAGAAAATTACAGCTACACCAGCTGCAATCCTTATTGGGCAAGCTGAATTTTGCTTGTCGCATCATCCCTATGGGAAGAATTTTTTGCCGGCGGTTGGCGGCCGCTACCGCGGGTATCAGGGCGCCCACTCATTTTGTGAGCCTCGCCAGAGAACATAGGGAGGACTAGAGGGTTTGGCAAAGTTTCTTAGCATCGTATAATGGGCGAGCTCAATGGATGTCCGGCCCCATCAGCAACTGTGACTTGGAGCTGTTCACTGATGCTGCGGGCTCTATGGGGTTTGGGGCCTTCTTTAAGGGACAATGGTGTGCTGCCAGATGGCCTTTGGTGTGGCAGGAGGCTGGGTTTTTACGTAACCTGGTTCTGTTAGAGTTGTTCCCAATTGTGGTGGCCATGGAACTTTGGGGGGAATCGTTCAGAAATTTGAAGGTCCGTTTTAATTGCGATAATCTTGGGGTGGTCCAAGTGGTTAATCGTCTGACGGCGGCATCTGGGCCGGTTATCAGGTTGTTGCGACATTTGGTATTACGCTGCTTACAAGTGAATGCATTCATCTATGCTGTACACCTACCCAGGATAGACAACACCTTGGCTGACGCTTTGTCTCGTTTTCAGTGGGACAGGTTCCGGACGTTGGCGCCAGAAGTGGAACAACACGGGGTCGCCTGTCCCGACTGGATTTGGAACATTGCTTTGGGTCCGCAGCAAAGTGGATACATCAATCCGTGAGTACGGCTACTTGGAATGCCTACTCTAAGGTATGGAGAGAATGGTTTGCTTGTTTGAAAGAGCTGGGGATGGATCCAGATGATCCAGACGCAGAGCAAGCCCTCATTTATTTAATCATTGGGGGTTTTGAAAAGGGTTTCTCAGCAGCTGCCATAGACCGCGAGTTGGCGGGTTTGGCCTTTCTTTTTAAATGGCGAGGACAGCGTGATTACACAAAGGACTTCTGGGTAAGACAAGCGGTTAAGGGGTACAGGAAGGCGCACAAAAAGAGGGACGGTAGACGCCCGGTTTCATTTGAAATGTTAAAAAAGTGAATTGGTCAGCCCTTCTAAGCAGTTGCAAGGGGGGCTTTTACGGGGGGATGTGGAGTTCTTGCAGGACGCGATCAGAATATGGATCAGACGGTCTAAGACGGATCAGGCAGGAAAGGGCAGTCACTTAGATATTGGCAGGATTTCCGAGTCTGGCATTTGCCCAGTTGGGGCTGCAAAAGCCTTTCTAGCTATAAGACCGGTAGTCGAGGGGTCTTTTCTACTACATGAGGACTGTTCGTCTTTATCTAAATTCCAGTTCATAGCAGTTTTTTAAAAATGTGTTTCACTGGCAGGGTTTGACCAAAAACATTTTTCTTTTCATTCCTTTCGGATTGGGGTGGCCACTGAGGTGGCCAGGGCAGGGATGAGTCAGGAGGTAATCAGGAGTATCGGCAGATGAGAATCGGACAGATTCAAATTGTATGTGCGCCCATATATGGTGCAGTTATAGTTTTTTGGTTGGCATGTTTTGGTTATTGTTTTGTACGGTATTGGTGTTATATTTGACGTGTGTTGGTATTGTGTTTCTTTTTTCACAGGTCAAGAAGTAGGCCTAGTGTGGATACTCGGCCATTCTTATGTTTTTTGGAGGGCCAAGAGAGCGGATGTTCGGCCGAACGGCAGGCAGCTCAGGATCCCCAGGCAAGAGGCACTTATCAGGTGGATCGGGGTGCAGGGTATGCGATGGAACAGGGTTCTGGGGGAAATACACAGGTTCTCCCGACTCGATAGGGCTCCTGACGTGTTGATTTTACATGTAGGAGGGAACGACATGGGAGCCAGATCCATGAGGGACCTCATCCGTGATATGCGCTTAAGAGCGGCCTATCCTAAAATGGTGTTAGTATGGTCGGATATGGTGGGCAGGTTGGCATGGCGTTGGGCATGGTCTGCGAAAAAAGTTGACAGGGCCAGGATAAAGGTGAACAAGGAGGTGAGCAGATTCTTCATGAGGAATGGGGGTTTAGCTATTCGCCATAGAGAGCTTGAGGTGGACACTTGGAGGTACCTGCGTAGTGATGGGGTCCATCTGAATGAAGTGGGGCTGGATTTGTGGTCTTTGGGACTGCAAGATGGGATTCAGAGAGGTCTGAGGGTGTGGAGGTGCGCTCAAGGGTAAGGTTTTACCCCTTGAGCGCTGTGGCAGTGTCGGTTTCCTGGAATAGGATAAGTTGTTACATTACATGTTGAAACATGCGTACCCATCCATGGGATGGGGGGTGGTTTTATGGTACCCATCCATCGGATGGAGGTTGTTATTGTACCCATCCATGGAAGGATGGGGGTTGAGTTTGGGTACTTTCAGGCTACGAGGGATTAATCTGGAAGAGGTTAAAGTTTAGGTCACTGGGAAAGTTGGGATATCGCCTCCGAGTCAGGGGCTGCCGACTGGTAGGCTCAAAGTAAAACAAGTTGTTTGCAGTGACCAAGGTTCTAGTTGTTGGATATTACATTTCCCCTAATAAAGCCAGTATTAAAAGTTTATGGTTATTTATTATAGATTTATGTTAATTTATAAGTTTAATAAATAAGGCCGGAAGGCCATTTACTCCAAGAACTGGTCTGAGTCATTTATGATGTTTTTGGAGGGGTGGGTAATGAGGGGGTAAAAGGAAGTGTACCAGGAGTATGGGCTTAAGTCCTACAATGTCATGAGCAGTTCTTATCTTTACGACTCTGACCTCTCTGCTCTCTTGCTGTGTCTTGTAGTGAGCCTTGGTGTGAGAAGTTCATTCTGTTAGCCATGTGTCCCTCCTATGCAATCCTGACTAATTAATTGGCATACCCCCACCCAAATTCAGTATAAATTTAGACCTTAAATAGAGGATGCACAGGCAGGGGTTTGCACCGGCTGGGATTGCATTGGCAACTATCATCTTGGATAAAGTATTCATATTGGATTAAGTATTACACTTCCGCTCAGCACTATCTAACACAACTCTTCTCTACCCCTCCTACAGGTATGTGTCAGCTCAACCACATCTTCCTCCACCTTTAATTAAAACTGGGATCTGCTTGCTAAAATCTGTGTATGTGCTTTTGGTGATCTATGCTGCCTTCAAATTCTTGACTATGGGATGTGGCATATAGTGAGGCTCCCTTAGTTAAACCCAAACTTATTCACTATCTATTTCTTACCCAATGACCAGACGACACAAACTTCTCTTTTGGAGTCGAATGGCCATAGCAGCCTTTTATTATAACAAAAAATACCAGTAATATCAACATTCTTCAACATATAACTTAAATGCTTATAAATATATCTTTAAATAACATTAACCAACTATACAGCATAACAACTTTTATTTTCCTAGGAGGTCTTTGAAGGCCAACTCTAACTTTCTCCAACTCGTTGCATCGGTATCCCCATGTAAGGCCCCACGCCGTGCATTACGAAAGCTCAGGGACAAGCACATTAATCCTTCCAGATGCAATTTTTCTACCACCAATGTTGCCATTTTATTTTGGGAAAGGACGCCCATACATCCGTATGAGCCCAACCCCCATTTTAAACCTCAATTATTCTCATCACCGCCTCCAAAGACCCCCAATACCTACTGCCACGGGATGAACACGTGACAACCTTACGTGTGCGTCGCCCTCCAAACTCTAACTGCTCGCTGCACACCATCTTGTAATCCCAACTGCCACAAATCAATGCCAATCGCGTTCAGATGTACCCCATCCGAGCGCAGAAAACGCCATGTCTCCTCCTCCAACTCCCTGTGCCGAACAGCCAAACCTCCATTCCTCACAAAAAATTTTGCTACCGCTTTATTAACTTTCACACGCGCTCTATTCAATCCTGCCACAGAGCGCGCCAAACGCCAAGCTGTCCTGGCCACCATATCCGACCACACAAATATAGTATCAGGAAAGCTGGATTGCAGTCGCAGAAGATCAAATTTTATATCCCTAATCAGTTCCCGAGCACACCTCATGCCCAAATCATTACCCCCCACATGTAATACCACTACATCCGGAGGGCGATCAAGACCAGCAAACTTGTGCATTTCCGGAACAACCCTAGACCACAACATCCCCGGAAAACCAATCCACCGCACCATCCCTTCCTCCCCCGACAAACCAACAACCTGCCGTCCTTCCTGACATCTGCCCTTCTGGCACCCCAATAGACATAAGAGTGTCCAAATATCCATACTAGGCAGGTTGCTGCACCTGAAAAACAAGAAACAAAACACAGAGAAAATATAGCAAATCAGTTATAACGCTCCTTCCAGTTCCCAAAAAACAACAACCTCCCCCCCCCCATTCTACAACAAGTTAGGGCGAACATAAAGCTTAAAGCGTGCTGATTCCCAACGCCCAATACGCTGCACTACCTGCTCATCCAAACCCCAACGAACCGCTTCGGTAGCCGCCCCAATGCGGAACGAATGGGAAGAATACTCCTCCGCTTTTCGCCCAGTCGCCCTCAAACATTGTCTAAAGACAGCCTGAAACTGAAAACGGGACAGGGCCGAACCATCCTCATGACGAAAGAATGTCCCCCCCCCGTCAGGCCTAACCCTACAGAATTCCCCCACAGCCGTCACCGGACACAAGGGGGAACCTGGGACCGACCTCAACTCCACCCATGCCCCCTTTCCCAATTGGTCTGTCTTTGACTTCTTGAGGAATACACCTAAAGCATCCCCCTGCACCCGTACATCTTGTACATCCAAACCGCCTTCCCCCCTTTTATTCTTACTCACCAATTCACCAACCCGAAA
Source organism: Aquarana catesbeiana (assembly GCF_042186555.1). Classification (NCBI taxonomy): domain Eukaryota; kingdom Metazoa; phylum Chordata; class Amphibia; order Anura; family Ranidae; genus Aquarana; species Aquarana catesbeiana. The sequence goes on along the minus strand of NC_133326.1, from coordinate 420,636,634 downwards.
CGCCCCGAAAAAAGCCAATATAAATACCGCCCTGAACAACACATACTCAAACCTAGACCGACAAACATTTTCCAGCTGTGTAACCACTTCATTTAACACGGCAAATGAAACCGGGCGTCTTGTGTCGGCAGCCGCTCGACCAGCGCGATATCCGCGCATAGCACGTCGTACCATAAAATCTTTTGTAACATCCCGCTTGCCCGCCATTTGGAACATAAACGCCAAACCACCCAACTTGCGAGCCATGTATGACGCCGATACCCCCTGCTCAAAATTCCGTCCTATAAAGTAAAGGAGTAGCTGTACCTTGCTCGCCCTACCAACCTCATCCCCTACTTCCCGTATTAACACCTCCCATTCCAACCACACCTTACTGTATGCTTGCCAAGTAGTTGCCGAGACAGACCTACGAATCAACCATTGCGCCGTGGTAAAACGATGCTCCACAGACTCTCTGGGCAAGGACTCCCCTGCACTTCCGCTTCCGGCACCAGTTGACGAAATCTGTCCCACTGGAAACAAGACAATGTATCAGCTACGGTATTCTCAATTCCAGGAACATGCACAGCAGTAACAAAACAGTTCTTATTTAAACAAAGCAACACCAAATGACGCAGCAAACGCACAACCGGTGGCGACGACGCGGTGTTGTTATTGATGGCCTGCACCACCCCCATATTATCACAATGAAACCTTACCCGCCTATTCCGGAACTCATCACCCCATAGCTCTATTGCTAAAACGATGGGAAATAGCTCCAAAGCCGCTAAGTTACGCACCAAACCCTCCTCCTTCCAATGCTCCGGCCACTCCCCGGCGCTCCACCTACCCTGAAAAAAGGCCCCAAAACCACCAGACCCAGCCGCATCCGTAAATAATTCCATATCAGAATTGGAAACAGCCTTTTCCAACCACAGTGAACGGCCATTATAGGACGCCAGGAAAGAATCCCAAACCCTCAAATCGTCTTTTAGCTCTGACCCCAACCTGATAAAGTGATGTGGGGCCCGAACCCCCGCCGTGGCAGCCGCCAGACGCCAGCAAAACACACGCCCCATGGGCATAATCCTGCATGCAAAATTCAGCTTCCCAAGCAGCGATTGCAACCCACGAAGCTGAATCTTCTTCCCCTTGATGGCCTCCGCCACCTCCAGCCGTAAACCATCCAGTTTATCTAGTGGCAACCGGCACTCCATGGCCACAGTATCAATTACAATCCCCAAAAAACACAACTCGGTGACCGGGCCCTCCGTTTTTTCTGCAGCCAACGGCACCCCAAAATTGGCAAACACATGCTGAATTGTGGCCAGCAAAGATGCACAAACATTGCTCCCTGCAGGCCCCATACACAAGAAATCATCTAAATAATGTAGGACAGAGGACAGGCCGGATACATCCCGCACTGCCCATTCCAAAAACGAACTAAACTGCTCAAACAACGAACATGAAATAGCACACCCCATAGGTAAACACCTATCTACAAAATACTCTCCCTGCCATCGACAACCCAACAATCGGCAACACTTCGGGTGAACTGGTAAGAGGCGAAAAGCCGCCTCAATATCCGTCTTAGCCAGCAAGGCCCCCTGGCCCAAACGCTGCACCCACGCAACCGCCTCATCAAAAGACGTATACGACACCGTGCAGAGTTCCGGATCAATGGAATCATTAACCGACCCCCCCCGAGGGTGGGACAAATGGTGAATGAGCCGAAACTGATTCGGCTCCTTCTTGGGCACCACTCCCAACGGGGATATTACCAAATCCGGTACCGGCGGTGCCTTAAACGGGCCGGCCATCCGGCCCAATGCCACCACCTTTAACAATTTTTTCGTAACTACCTCAGCGTGTTCTTTTGCCGATTTCAAATTCTCAGCCGCAGGCGGAACCGCCCGGAGCTGACTATTCAATTGAAACCCCTCCCTAAAACCCAATTCCAACAGCCGGGCCGCATCCCTATCAGGGTACTGCTTTAGAAAGGGAACCATCCTTCCTACCATCACTGGCGTCTTCCCTTTTTCCAACGTCCCCTCCCTTTCCTCATCCCTGTTTAAAACACCTGGACTGCGAATGGGAGCCCCCACATGCGGAGCACTCATGTCGGAACCGACACTTAGCCCCGAATTTGCAATTCCCCGCATTAAATTGCCAGCAGAAGCCCGCTCGCCCTCCGGCCGGTTGTCCAGACAACCCCGAACCCCCGGCCCCCCCCTGAAAGGGCGGCACAGAACCCCTCGGAGAAGACATCAGCTTCATCCAAAGACTAATGTCTTTGTAATCCCATCTTATCGAAGGACGAACCGCTTTTCTCTGCCTGAACTGCTCATCATAGCGCAGCCATGCCGTACCACCGTACACTCTTTGTGCTTCCCCGATGGAATCAAGGTAACAGAAGAGCGGTGAGCAATTCTCAGGCGCCTTTTCCCCAATCACACTCGCCAAAATCAAACGATAGCGCCGCTTTTCTTCTTCTTCTTTCTTGCTCTCATCCGGCTTAACCTTGTCCAGGTTAAACTTTTCTAAGGGCAACAAAGAGAAAATTTCAACATACTCCCCCTTCCAAATGCGCTCCTTAATCTCTGCTTTTAAGTGCGCTCCCAACGGCCCTTCAAAACAAACGTACACTTCACATTTGGCAGCATCCGCCAAACGCAACCCATCCACACCAGCCAACCCTTTTCCGGCCGCTGCCGCATCCCCAGCTACTGAGGTCGTTGCGGCCGCCACCACCGGCGCTGCCGGTAGGGGCCCCGTACTAGCCACCCCCAGTCCCCCAACACTCGTGCCCCCCACCAACACTGTGCCTCCCGCAGCCACCACCGGGCCTGGAGCCGCAGGCGCAGCTCCCGGACCCATAGAGGTGCCGGGCACCGCCCACGCAGCCACAGGAGAAATGCCACCCACCGGCCGTGTGCCAGCCTCACAGCGCGCAAGCACCTCCCTGAGACCTGCTAATAACACCTGCACCATCCCCCCAGCCTGTTCCCCAGTTGCTCCCAATGACTGGACACCCGCACTGGGCCCCTCCCCAGCCTCCCTATCTCTTGTCCCCACAGACCCCCCCCTTGAGGGCCTAGCAGTTTTACCAGCAGAAGAAATCGGTACCACAATGTTCTCACCTGGCTGCATCCGTTGCACCGGACATCCAGCCGCGCCTCCAACTCTGTGCGTCGTCTCCCGTCCGTCTGATGTGTCCCGCTCATCTACTTCACCCTCGGACAGGCTGTCCTGGGAACTCCCGGCCATCTCATGCTCCTTCTCCCCAGGCCGCTGGTCTGGATTCCCCGTTGCCGCTGAGCGCCCAGGCGTGACGTCATCGCCCTGCGCCGTTCTCTCCATCTCCTCACGAGGCCTGTTACTTTTTTGCCGGGCTACAGGCCGGGCTGGCAAAACCCGCCTCGCCGTGTTCCTGGACCGTGAAGCGACAAGGTCCCCCCGATATCCTCCCGCACCGTCCGCCGGCCTACTGCGGCCTCTCCTATCTGGATTACAGGCCCCGGCCGCCTTCTCTGCCAAGCCGTCACCCGCCGCGGCCTCTCTCCCCCGCCGAGCCGCCTTCCGGCCAGGCGGTGAGCCTGCCAAGGCCGCCGTTCTCCGTCTCTCTTCACCCGCTGGAGGAGCGGGAGCAGGTCCCACTGATGCGCTCCCCCCCGTGCCCGCCGCGTCCGTGGACTCACCGCCGACGACTTCTTTACAGGCGGCTCCCCTTCCATCACGCTGGCCCCATTCCTCCCTCTGTCCGCATCGGCCGTGGGACTGAAGCGCTCCGGAGGGCGCGACCTCCTAGCACGAGGCCGTTCCGCGGGCCGCGGGGAGGCGAGCGGGCCAGCGGACGCCCGGCTGGGACCCTGAAGCAGAGATGCCATGGTGGATTGCAGCCATTCCGTCCCCCTAGCCGCCGCCTCCTCCCTCAGCTGCTGCAATAAGCGCTCTACGTCCCCCATACTAACTAACTAAACCTGCACCGCCGAAATTCACCTTCCTCACTACCTTCTTCTTCCCAACTGACCACTGCGCCTAAGCTCCACCCCCTAAAAGTATCCCAAACTCCCCCCACTGCCTGACTAGTTAACCCCTATATCTCCGCCTCACAGCCCCACCCCAGTCATGCTAACCCTACACCTATGCTGCGCTCAGTTCCGGGCTGTACTTTACCTCTGTTCATATCACAGTGTTGTTTATTTTACTTTCGTATTGTCTATACCAAAATTATGAGCAGTTCCTATCTTTACGGCTCTGACCTCTCTGCTCTCTTGCTGTGTCTTGTAGTGAGCCTTGGTGTGAGAAGTTCATTCTGTTAGCCATGTGTCCCTCCTATTCAATCCTGACTAATTAACTGGCATCCCCCCACCCAAACTCAGTATACATTTAGACCTTACCTAGGGGATGCACAGGCAGAGTTTTACACAGGCTGGGATTGCATTGGCAACTATCATCTTGGATAAAGTATTCATATTGGATTCATTATTACACTTCCGCTCAGCACTATCTAACACAACTCTTCTCTACCCCTCCTACAAGTATGTGTCAGCTCAATAACATCTTCCTCCACCTTTAATTGAAACTGGGATCTGCTTGCTAAATTCTGTGTATGTGCTTTTGGTGATCTATGCTGCCTTCAAATTCTTTACCTCTGTTCATATCACAGTGTTGTTTATTTTACTTTCGTATTGTCTATACCTAAATTATGAGCAGTTCCTATCTTTACGGCTCTGACCTCTTTGCTCTCTTGCTGTGTCTTGTAGTGAGCCTTGGTGTGAGAAGTTCATTCTGTTAGCCATGTGTCCCTCCTATGCAATCCTGACTAGGGATGAGCCGAACACCCCCTGGTTCGGTTCGCACCAGAACCTGCGAACGGACCGAAAATTTGCACGAACGTTAGAACCCCATTGACGTCTAAGGGACTCGAACGTTCGAAATCAAAAGTGCTCATTTTAAAAGCTAATTTGCATGGTATTGTCCTAAAAAGGGTTTGGGGACCCGGGTCCTGCCCCAGGGGACATGTATCAATGCAAAAAAAACTTTTAAAAACGGCCGTTTTTTCGGGAGCAGTGATTTTAATGATGCTTAAAGTAAAAAAAAAAGTGAAATATTCCTTTAAATATCGTACCTGGGGGGTGTCTATAGTATGCCTGTAAAGTGGCGCGTGTTTCCCGTGCTTAGAACAGTCCCTGCACAAAATGTAATTTTTAAAGGAAAAAAAGTCATTTAAAACTGCTTGCGGGTTTAATGTAATGTCGGGTCCTGGCAATATGGATGAAAATCAGTGAGACAAACGGCATGGGTACCCCCCAGTCCATTACCAGGCCCTTTGGATCTTGTATGGATATTAAGGGGAACCCCGCACCCAAATTAAAAAAAGGAAAGGTGTGGGGCCACCAGGCCCTATATACTCTGAACAGGAGTATACAGGCGGTGCAAACAAGACAGGGACTGTAGGTTTGTTGTTAAGTAGAATCTGTTTGTAATTTTGAACGGGTATATTTTTAACGTGTTTAGCTCCAGCCAAAAAATCTTTTTTAAGCTTTTTGGAAAACATAGGGAAGGGTTATCACCCCTGTGACATTTGTTTTGCTGTCTGTGCTCCTCTTCAGAAGATTTCACCTTACTTTTTGTCCCAATGACAAATGTTTTTTGAAAATGTTGGGTTTTTTGTGAAACAAGGATTGGTGATAAAGCATCAGTGGAAAGGAGAAATGTTTTTCCCATATTAACTCTTACAGGAGAGAATTTCCCTTCCTAGGGGTAGATTTCATCTCACTTCCTGTTGTCTCCTTCCGTTTGCAAGTAGGAGTCGTTTGTAAGTTGGATGTTTGAAAGTAGGGGCCTGCCCTATGTACTCAGCAGAAATTTGGGCCTTAGGTGTTGTTGTGGCCACAACACTGTAAGCCCTCACAGGGCCCTGCTGTGAAATATTAGATCAAGAATTGTAATTACATGCCCCTGTTGAACAGGGGCTGAAAAATTGGGCCTTTGGTGGTGGTGGTGGTGCTGGTGCCACAACACTGTAAGTCCTCACTCGCTCTTGGTGGGCACAGAAACGGGCCCGGCTGTGAAATATTAGATCAAGAATTGTAATTACATGCCCCTGTTGAACAGGGGCTGAAAAATTGGGCCTTAGGCACTGGTGCCACAACACTGCAACCCCTCACAGATACTCTAGTTGGAACGCAGGAACGAGCCCTGCTGCAAAGTATTGCATCAAAAATTGTAATTACATATCCCTGTTAAACAGGGGCTGAAAAATTAGGCCTTAGGCACTGGTGCTGGTGCCACAACACTGTAACCCCTCACAGATACTCTAGTTGGAACGCAGGAATGAGCCCTGCTGCAAAGTATTGCATCAAAAATTGTAATTACACGCCCCTGTTAAACAGGGGCTGAAAAATTGGGCCTTAGGCACTGGTGACGGCGCCCAGAACCAAAAATGTTCTTACAAGCTATCAGCGTGATCATTGAGGAGGAAGAGGATAATTACTCAGGATAGTCACTCAGCATCAGCATAGGCAGTCTAGCAGTCAGATTTCAAAAAAAATTATTCAGTTACATCAGCATCAGGTGCTTGGTAGCTGGTGGTGATCCAAGACTGATACATTTTTATGAAGGTCAGTCGATCGACCGAGTTGGTGGACAGACGCACCCTGTGATCGGTTACAAAGCCTCCAGCAGCACTGAATGTGCATTCTGAAAGAACGCTGGATGCAGGACAGGCCAGTATCTCAATTGCATACTGTGCAAGCTCTGGCCAGTGATTCCTCCTCAAGACCCAGTAACCCAGAGGATTTTTGGTGGGAAAGGTGTCCAAGTCAGATCTTGCCCCTAGGTATTCCTGCACCATGTAAAACAGACGCTGGCGATGGTTGCTGGAACCGATCATACCTTGGGGCTGTGGACTAAAAAATTGTCTGAATGCATCGGTCAGATGGCCACCTTTTCCACGTTCTCCAGCCTCAGCAACACGTTGTTCAGAAACAGGAGTTTGTAACCTCCCAGTCTCTGGGAACGCGTTACACAAACCTTTCTGCAAGGCCTCCCGAAGATGTTTCATCCTCTGCTCCCTCTGCAACGGCAAGATAAGGTCCGCAACCTTACCCTTGTAACATGGATCAAGGAGGGTTGCCAGCCAGTATTGGTCCTTCTCCTTGATACCACGAATACAAGGATCCTAACGCAGGCTTTGCAGGATCAGGGAGGCCATGCAGCGTAGGTTTGCTGAGGCATTCGGTCCGGAGTCCTCTGGGTCACTAAGGATGGCATGGTCCACAGGCACCTCCTCCCAGCCACGTACAAGTCCATGTGTTTCTTGGGACTGATCCCTTAAAGACTGCTGCTGATGCTGAGTACCAGGCTCCACCTCCATACTGACACAATCCTCCTCCTCCTCGTCCTCTTCCTGTGTGATCGGTGGGTACGCAGGAACACTGTCTGGATAAAGGGGGCCTTGAGAGCTAAGGAAGTCCTCCTCTTCCTGCCTCTGTTCTGCTTCAAGTGCCCTGTCCATTATTCCACGCAGCGTGTGCTACAACAGATGGACAAGGGGGACAGTGTGACTGATGCATGCGTTGTCACCATCCTCATGGCCTCCTCAAATGGTGACAGGACAGTGCATGCATCCCTGATCATGGCCCACTGGCGTGGGGAAAAAAACCAAGCTCCCCTGACCCTATCCTGGTGCCATAGTCGCACAGGTACTCATTGATGGCCCCCTGCTGCGTGTGCAGCCGCTGCAGCATGGCCAACGTTGAGTTCCACCTGGTGGGCATGTCACAGATTAGGCGGTTCTTGGGCAGGTTAAACTCCTTTTGGAGGTCCGGCAGCCGAGCACTGGCATTATATGACCGGCGGAAATGCACACAGACATTCCTGGCCTGCCTCAGGACATCCTGTAAGCCCGGGTACCTGCCTAAGAACCGCTGCACCACCAAGTTAAGGACGTGAGCCAAACAGGGCACATGGGTCATTTGTCCCTGTCGGAGGGCAGAGAGGAGGTTGGTTCCATTGTCGCAAACCACCATTCCTGCCTTAAGTTGGCGTGGCGTCAACCACCTCTGAACCTGCCCCTGCAGAGCTGACAGAACCTCTGCCCCAGTGTGGCTCCTGTCCCGCAAGCACACCAGCTCAAGCACCGCATGGCATCTTTTGGCCTGCGTACATGCGTAGCCCCTTGAACGCCTACGGAGCACCGCTGGTTCTGAGGACAAAGCACAGGAAGAGGCCATGGAGGAAGAAAAAGAGGAGGGGGTGGAGGAGAGAGATGTGTCACAATCATTAGTAGTGGCATTTTGGAGGCGTGGTGGCGGAACAACCTCCAACACTACTGCACCTTGTCCTGCATCCTTCCCAGCTGCCAGCAGAGTCACCCAATGCGCCGTGAAACTTAGGTAACGTCCCTGTCCATGCCTGCTGGACCATGAGTCAGCGGTAATATGCACCTTACCGTTGACCGCCCTGTCCAGCGAGGCATGGACATTGCCTTCCACATGCCGGTAGAGAGCCGGAATTGCCTTCTTTGAGAAAAAGTGGCGTTTGGGTACCTGCCACTGAGGAACCGCACATTCCACAAACTCACGGAAGGGGGCAGAGTCTACCAACTGAAAAGGCAGCAGTTGAAGTGCTAGCAATTTTGCCAAGCTAGCATTAAACCACTGGGCATGTGGATGGCTGGGAGCAAACTTCTTTCGGCGGTGCAGCAGCTGGGGCAGGTACAATCTGACGTTGGTGTACCGAAAGCAGATTGCCCACAAGTACTTGGCTGTGACACACCTAATTCTACACCTTCATTCCTCTCAGTGCAGGTCTCAGAGAGGACTGAAGGTATAGTGGGGTTGGAGATCTCAGCTGATGAGGAGCAAGGAGAGGACCTCTTTGTTCTTTGGTGTGGGTCTTTTAGATACGCTTGCCAACGAACTGCATGGCAGGTCAACATATGTCTGGTCAAGCATGTGGTACCCAAGCGGGAGATGTTTTGGCCATGCGAGATACACTTGAGATATATGTTGCAAATAGCAGCGGTGCGATCTGATGCACTTGTCTCAAAAAAGGCCCACACCAAAGAACCTTTTGAATAACGCGCAGAGACTGCAGCGCCCTGCACATGTGGAGCTTTGGGGTGTGATGCAGTCAGTGTGCTGCCCTTAGGCTGGCCCCTGGAGGGCATCCTGCCTCGTTGGTGATGTGCCGCCTCCTCCTCCTCTCTCCTATCAGGCACCCACGTTGAGTCAGTGACCTCATCATCCCCTCCCTCCTCATCACTGGAGCAAACCTGGCAGTATGCTGCAGCAGGGGGAGCATGACTGCCAGATTGCTGTCCTTCTTGGGCACCCCCTCTGTCCGTGCTCACGTTACTGCCTTCATCTAGCTCAGTATCATCATCAGAGCCTTCCAAACGCTGGGCATCCTCCTGGAGCATGTACCCAACACTGTGGTCAAACAGTTCGAGGGACTCCTCAGGAGGACATGGTGGGGCCAGGGAAGGAGTCACTGATGACATTGAGCCGAGGGAAGAGGCCGCTGCTTTGCCAGACAAAGTACCCTGAGCATGGGTGAGAGAGGATGAGGAGGATGAGGACGGCTTGGTCATCCACTCGACCAAGTCTTCCACATGTTGCGGCTCAACACGGCCAGCTGGCGAAAAAAAGGCCAAGCGTGTCCCACGGCCACGTGCTGATGAGGATGCACTGTCTCCACGACCAGCACTAGACACAGAGCCTGCTTGCCCTCTTTTATTGGCTTGTGACTGTCTGCCTCTCCTTATTGGCCTTCCAGACATACTAATGGCCTGTAGCTGCACTAAGCTGGAATATATATATATATATATATATATATATATATATATATATATATATATATATATATATATATATATACTGATACTGCAGCTAGCAAAATCAACTGCCTGCCTGTAGTATGAGAACACCACCAACCTTCTACAGGTAGCTTTAGCTGAACACTGTGCAGAGCTCGCAAAAAACTAATTTGTAGCTTATTTAGCTGCCTGCGGTAGTGATAGGATCAGGAAAACACCACCAACCTTCTACAGGTAGCTTTAGCTGAACACTGTGCAGAGCTCACAAAAAAATAACTTGTAGGTTTAGCTGAACACTGTAAGGAGGACTCACTACACTAACTTGTAGTTTTAGCTGAACACTGTGAGCAGGACGCACTACACTAACTTGTAGCTTTAGTTGAACACTGTGCAGAGGTCTCACTACACTAACTTGTAGTTTTAGCTGAACACTGTGCAGAGGTCACACTAAACTAACTTGTAGTTTTAGCTGAACACTGTGAGCAGGATGCACTACACTAACTGTAAATAGTCTAGCTGCCTGACTGTGGTACTAATAGGATCAAAAGAACACCAGCAATTTTCTTCAGGTAGCTGTAAATACTGTAACAAGACAAGCCTGCCTGTCGGTAGGAAGATAACAGGAACGGATCTAGCTAAACTGAATACAGTGTATATATATATATATGTACAGTATATATATATTTATATATATATATATATATATATATATATATATATATATATATATGCAACACCTGGGATGCATATATATACACAATACACTGTAAGTGCAGCTAACTCACTGACTGTCCTGCCTAATCTAGCTAACTCAAATGAAATGATACTGTCTCTCTCTCTATCTCTCAGCACGCCGGAACACACTACACAGGGCCGCCGTGCAGGCGGCCTTATATAGTGTGGGGCGTGTTCTAAACCCCCTGAGCCAAAATTGGCCAAAGCCAACCTGGCTTTGGCCAATTACAGCTCTCTCTACCGATGGCGCTGTGATTGGCCAAGCATGCGGGTCATAGTGCATGCTTGGCCAATCATCAGCCAGCAATGCACTGCGATGCCGCAGTGAATTATGGGCCGTGACGCGCCACACGAATTTGGCGCGAACGGCCCATATCGTTCGCAATTCGGCGAACGATCAAACAGCCGATGTTCGAGTTGAACATGGGTTCGACTCGAACACGAAGCTCATCCCTAATCCTGACTAATTAATTGGCATTCCCCCACCCAAATTCAGTATAAATTTAGACCTTACCAAGGGGATGCACAGGCAGGGGTTTGCACAGGCTGGGAATGCATTGGCAACTATCATTTGGATAAAGTATTCATATTGGATTAAGTATTACACTTCCGCTCAGCACTATCTAACACAACACTTCTCTACCCCTCCTACAGGTATGTGTCAGCTCAACCACATCTTCCTCCACCTTTAATTGAAACTGGGATCTGCTTGCTAAATTCTGTGTATGTGCTTTTGGTGATCTATGCTGCCTTCAAATTCTTTACCTCTGTCCATATCACAGTGTTGTTTATTTTACTTTCTTATTGTTTATATCTAAATTATGAGCAGTTAATATCTTTACGGCTCTGACCTCTCTGCTCTCTTGCTGTGTCTTGTAGTGAGCCTTGGTGTGAGAAGTTCATTCTGTTAGCCATGTGTTCCTCTTATGCAATCCTGACTAATTAATTGTCAATACCCCCACCCAAACTCAGTATAAATTTAGACCTTAAATAGGGGATGCACAGGCGGGGTTTGCAAAGGCTGGGATTGCATTGGCAACTATCATCTTGGATAAAGTATTCATATTGGATTCATTATTACACTTCCGCTCAGCACTATCTAACACAACTCTTCTCTACCCCTCTTACAGGTATGTGTCAGCTCAACCACATCTTCCTCCACCTTTAATTGAAACTGGGATCTGCTTGCTAAATTCTGGGTATGTGCTTTTGGTGATCTATGCTGCCTTCAATTTATTTACCTCTGTTCATATCACAGTGTTTTTTATTTTACTTTCGTATTGTCTATACCTAAATTATGAGCAGTTCCTATCTTTATGGCTCTGACCTCTCTGCTCTCTTGCTGTGTCTTGTAGTGAGCCTTGGTGTGAGAAGTTCATTCTGTTAGCCATGTGTCCCTGCTATGCAATCCTGACTAATTAATTGGCATACCCCCACCCAAACTCAGTATAAATTTAGACCTTACCTAGGGGATGCATAAGCAGGGGTTTGCACAGGCTGGGATTGCATTGGAAACTATCATCTTGGATAAAGTATTCATATTGGATTTAGTATTACACTTCCGCTCAGCACTATCTAACACAACTCTTCTCTACCCCTCCTACAGGTATGTGTCAGCTCAACCACATCTTCCTCCGCCTTTAATTGAAACTGGGAACTGCTTGCTAAATTCAGTGTATGTGTTTTTGGTGATCTATTCTGCCTTCAAATTCTTTACCTCTGTCCATATCACAGTGTTTTTTATTTTACTTTCTTATTGTTTATATCTAAATTATGAGCAGTTAATTTCTTTAGGGCTCTGACCTCTCTGCTCTCTTGCTGTGTCTTGTAGTGAGCCTTGGTGTGAGAAGTTCATTCTGTTAGCCATGTGTCCCTCCTATGCAATCCTGACTAATTAATTGGCAATACCCCCACCAAAACTCAGTATAAATTTAGACCTTACCTAGGGGATGCACAGGCGGGATTTGCACAGGCTGGGATTGCATTGGCAGCTATCATCTTGGATAAAGTATTCATATTGGATTAAGTATTAAACTTCCGCTCAGCACTTCAGCGAATGCACAAAGCGAAAATATACAACAGACTTCTGCAGAACACTGAACAGACCACAGGTGACCTGATTCTCTATCAAACTTTTTCATCTCTCATTCAGGCTTCCTCTTAAATTTACCACTCTGGATCATGCACTCCCTACTTTTCCTTCTCACATTTGCATCTTCTCTCCTTAAGTTCTCACTCCTTTACCCATCTTCTCCACCCCACAGCTTATATATATCACCCTCACTCCTGTCTTCACCTTATTACTGCAGTTATCAGCTCCTGCTAATTCTGAACCCATATACCAATAAAACCTGCAGGCCACTGGGACGTGTCCCCCCACATAAGTCACACTCCTATATCACCTCTCTCACCCTTCTGCTTCTCCTAACTTCTGGAGATATAGAAACGGGGAAGACACATAATGAAAAGATTTGGATGCTGCACACCCCGAGTAATATGGAAAAAAGGGAATTGTCCCCCATATGGGGTTTTCTAGGCAGCAGAAGGGTATAAAGATGATATTATATGGTTTAAAAATTGTTGAACTTTATTAATAGCATAATCTCAAAGAATGACAATGATATACAAAATATGAGCTGTAATACAGGAGATAACACAAGTGAAGCTGGCACAGTAATATACAAGGTTCAAGCGCTAAAGTAGGATGTTAATTCTGACACGTTTCGACCCCGTCGGGTGTTCATCAGAGGATTTGGGCGCTGTAGGGAAATTTGCATTTGTTGAGATTCATGGATATAGCCAGAAAGTATGAAATACAGTATGTATACATATATCGGTATAATTACCAATCACATCGTGTTAAGCGATTTCTCCTGAGCCTAAAATTCTCCAAAAACTCCCCTACTTAGTCCTAGCAGGGGGCCCCGGCCAGTAACCACATCGACAGAGGGAGCCAAACCGCTTGTGCGTGTCTTGCGAGGAGTCACAAAGGTGGATAAATTCACCTGCAGTCAAAGCATCAAGTAACAGTACTATCCGTGCATTTAATTTTAGCACGGATAGAAATGTATGTATCGTTACCAATCGTAAAATATTGGAAGTACTAAATCTGCTTATAAAGTTATTTTGCATTTTTAACTGTTATCTAGATGTCTGGGACCAACAGCATGTAGTTGTTCACATACTCATGTGAAGGTAAAAAAATAGTAGAAATAGTAACTGTAAAAAGATATAGGTATCGGTGTGTCCAAAGTAGATGGTGGTAAGAATGTTGTATTGTAAGATTAAGTGGAGAGAATAGCGCAATGAAAGGAAAGGAAAGAAAAACAAAGGAAGAAATGAAAGAAAGGAAGAGAAGAAATGAAAGAAAAGGAAGGGTATAAGAGGACCCAGACACGTGAGGGATGAGGGGAAGGGACGGAAAAAAAGAAAGGAGGGGGCGGAAAAGCGTGGCGGGAAGGAGGGGGGGAAGGATGGAACGGGGAAGGGAAGATAGAGAAGAAAAGAAAAAGGGACCAGAAAGTAAGAGCTCAGAGAAAGACTGTATAGAAATAGAAAAAAGGTGAAAGGTGAAAAGACGGAGAAATGTGAAAAGGGTGCAAGTGGAGGAATAAAATATATAGATAGATAGATGAAAGAGGAGCCCAATAGTTGGGAAAATGTGAAAAAGATAAAAATGCAGTGAACGGGGCCAAAAAGAGACCAAAAGTGCAATGGTGGACAAGGAAAAACAAAACAAAACACAAAAACGTGAGTGATGTGAGAATGTGAAATGTATCAGTGATGGTGTGTTGACACTAACGAACATAAAAGTGAATGTGAGTTATGTAAAGAAGAAAGAGAAATAGAATAACAATAGAAATTAATAACAATATAACGATTTCACAATGGTAGGATAGATGTTATAGGTAAATGGGAACAGAAAAATGGTCACCCCCTTAGTTGGGACTTTAGATAGACCACCCACTCAAAGATAAAAAAAAAACAATCTTTAATGATGAAAAAAACATATGAAATCCAAAAAGGACAAAGATGCACAACATGAATTTACATAGAAAGTCATAAAAATCTGGTATACATAGTTAACATGCAATCTAAATGCCCAGATGTCCGACGCGTTTCCGGTATGAGATGTTCAAATACCTTCATCAGGGGCCAAGGGTTCAAACAGTTTTTAATATTCAAATATATTCCAGTATGATGATTCCATGTTTGGGCAGCCAAAGAGGACCAAAAAGTCCATATAGATATTATAAAATATGCAAGCTGAAAATGTAGTGTATATAGGGCACAGTAATAAGGTGCATAACATCTGTAACATCTAATATGTGGTATATACCTAGAGGCATCCATCCAGGCACTACACGCTTATGACAAATGGCTAAAGCCACAGGACCTGTCTGTGGTGGGACACTTTGGACATTTATTACTGGGCTATTTAGCCTATACCACTGGTCTCAGCCAATTGGCTGTCCCACCTCCTCGGATGTGATCCATATGGGCATATACCACATATTAGATGTTACAGATGTTATGCACCTTAGGACTGTGCCCTATATACACTACATTTTCAGCTTGCGTATTTTATAATATCTATATGGACTTTTTGGTCCTCTTTGGCTGCCCAAACATGGAATCATCATACTGGAATATATTTGAATATTAAAAACTGTTTGAACCCTTGGTCCCTGATGAAGGTATTTGAACATCTCATACCGGAAACGTGTCGGGCATCTGGGCATTTACATTGCATGTTAACTATGTATACCAGATTTTTATGACTTTCTATGTAAATTCATGTTGTGCATCTTTGTCCTTTTTGGATTTTATATGTTTTTTTCATCATTAAAGGTTGTTTTTTTTTATCTTTGAGTGGGTGGTCTATCTAAAGACCCAACTAAGGGGGTGACCATTTTTCTGTTCTCATTATCAGGGATGAGACCACCTCACTCTGTATGGGAGTCTCTTGTTTTTCTTATAGGTAAATGGAGTCAATGGGTCAGGAGGTTACTAGTAGTTGCCTGTCTCCAGATTGTAGGTCAATATAGCCGTCCTGTTGGAATGGTAGGGATAAAACAAATGATCCCCCCAATGCTACCTCATTATATAATGAAGGCTAGCCGCTGATTGGTTACCTAGTTGAACTGCAGGTGCATGCGAGCCGCCTCCACCTCCCCTCCTCCAGCAGGGATTGTGCCACATAGGACACTCCACATGTGACTCCCCCGGTGTTCAGGAATAAGGTATCCCGGCTCAGCCGTCACTTCCGACGCAATTGCTCAACGCCGTGGTGTCATGTGCATGCGCACGGGTGGTGTCACGGCGTCCGGATGTGATCCTGAACGCCGCTGGCAGGAAGTACACACCCCAGGTGGGCCTGCCACCTGGAGGGTGTGTTCGGGAAGCGCAGGGCCCTATGCCTCCCCCCTGCCAGGAAGAGATGCACTGACGGAGCCCCCACTCCCCAATGGGCCGTGGAATCCACGCCCGGGTTCAGCAGGGGGAGGAGAAAGGCACAGAGCAAAGTGTTGAAGGCATATGAGATAATATGTATGGGGCTACATTCAAAGGTGCCCCATGCCCAACTATCAAAAATTTGCAACAGCTTACAAAGCACATTGTATATGGAAAAACTTTGAGGGCTGTGGGTTGTTGAGGTACAATTAAGATATCCACAGACTACCTCCACTGGATTTATAGACGGCATAAATATGGTAATCCAGATCATCCGAGTTATATGTTTAAAACGTACTCACCAATGTACACTGTAAACATTTTAAATGCACCAGAAGAGGGCAAATTTCTTGTCTAATACTATAAAAAGTTTGTGGAGCAGGGAGGAAACAGATATACCTATCTGGTCCCCCCCTGTTCAGAAGTAATGTCATGTTACTGCATGGAAAAAGCCCAAACAACACCAATAAGAGGGCTCATCTTGTAAACAGTGTAACACAATACTTATATAATAAAGATAAAGACAGTGTATGGACTACACAATTCAACCACAGCTCATATCTTGACTCAAGTGCCAGAATGGGGGAAGGGGTGTTTAACCATAGAAACGGGGAAGACACATGATGAAAAGATTTGGATGCTGCACACCCTGAGTAATATGGAAAAAAGGGAATTGTCCCCCATATGGGGTTTTCTAGGCAGCAGAAGGTTATAAAGATGATATTGTATGGTTTAAAAATTGTTGAACTTTATTATTAGCATAATCTCAAAGAATGACAATGATATACAAAATATGAGCTGTAATACAGGAGATAACACAAGTGAAGCTGGCACAGTAATATAAAAGGTTCAAGCGCTAAAGTAGGATGTTATACTGACGCGTTTCGACCCCGTCGGGTCTTCTTCAGAGGATTCGGGCGCTGTAGGGAAATTTGCATTTGTTGAGATTCATGGATATAGCCATAAAATAAGAAATAGAAGGTATACATTTATCTGTATAATTACCAATCACATCGGCCAGTAACCACATCGACAGAGGGAGCCAAACCGCTCATGCGTGTCTTGCGAGGAGTCACAAAGGTGGATAAATTCCCAGGCCAGGGAGAGGCATGAGGGCAAGCGAGCAGCACCTGCAGTCTAAGCTACAAGTAACAGTACTATCAGTGCATTTCATTTTAGCACAGATAGAAATATGAAGGTAAAAAAATAGTAGAAATAGTAACTGTAAATAGATATAGGTATCGGTGTGTCCAAAGTAGATGGTGGTAATAATGTTGTATAGTAATGTTGTATAGTAAGATTAAGTGGAGAGAATAGCGCAATAAAAGGAAAGCAAATAAAAACAAAGGAAGAAATGAAAGAAAGAAAGAGAAGAAATGAAAGAGAAGGAAGGGAAGAAGAGGACCCAGACACCTCTGGAGATATTTCCCCAAATCCTGGACCTCCATCATTTACCTTCGGCCAACATACCCAGCACCCCCCATCCTCTGATAGCAGCCGCAATCCACACAATCTCATTTCTATTCCTCTTCAGCCTAGAACCAGCCTCCCCTTCTCCTGTGCCCTTTGGAATGCCCGCTCTGTTTGTAACAAACTCACCACTGTCCATGACCTATTTATCACAAACTCCCTGAACCTACTTGCAATTACTGAGACCTGGATTCAAGAATCTGATTTTCCTTCTCGTGCTTCTCTCTCCTATGGTGGCCTCCTATGGACTCACCCTCCCAGGCCTAGTGGACGGAAAGGAGGTGGTGTTGGAATCCTCCTATCCCCTCAAAGCACTTTTCAGGTTCTTCATCCACCCCCCTCTCTGTCCCTCTCTTCATTTGAAGCTCACTGTATTTGTCTATTTTCTCCAGTTTCATTGAGAATTGCTGTGATCTATTGGCCCCCTGGACCGGTATCAAACTTCCTTGATGATTTCTCTGCCTGGCTACCCTACTTCTCTCTTGTGAAATTCCAACAATCATTCTTGGTGACTTCAACATCCCGGTTAATCTTAACACTCCCGCTATTTCTAAGCTGCTGAGCCTAACCTCCTCTTTTGACCTAAAACAATGGACAAGTGCTTCTACTCTCTCTGTTGGCAACTGCCTTGACCTCATATTCTCCTACCTATGCACTCCGCACAACCTCTCCAATATTCCTTTTCCTCTCTCTGATCACCACCTTATTAGTTTCACTCTCTTCTTGTCTGCCTCCTCCTTGCCTTCCAACTACCGAACTATTACCCGTAAAAACCTTCGCCATCTTGACCTTTTCTTCTTTTTTCTGCTACAGATTGTCTCTACGACAAAATCTCATCCTTGTCCTGCCCCAATTTGGCCACTTTTTTCTACAATACAGGGTGATGCAAAGATTTTTGACACCCTAGGCGAAACCTCATTTTGCCGCCCCCTTGGCTCCGCCCCGACTCCACCCCCTTTGCCCTGCCGATGCATACGGTGGAGGTGGCAGGTGGAGATTTTTTGTAATCCCCCCAAAATGTAATCACCTCAGTGTAATGCCCCCTGTGTAATGCCTCCAATGTACAGTATACAGGTGGTGGTGCGCAGTATACAGGTGGGGGTGTGCAGTATACAGGTTGGGGGTGGGGGTGTGCAGTAAACAGGTTGGGGGTGGGGGTGTGCAGTATACAGGTTGGGGGTGTACAGTATACAGATGGGGGGTGGGGGGGTGCAATATACAGGTGGGGGGTGGGGGTGTGAAGTATACAGGTGGAGGTGGGATGTGAAGTATACAGGTGGGGGTATGCAGTATACAGGTGGGGGTGGGGGTGTGCAGTATACAGGTTGGGGGTGGAGGTGTGCAGTATACAGGTGGGGGGTGGGGGGGTGAAGTATACAGGTGGGGGGTGGGGGTGTGCAGTATACAGGTGGGGGGTGGGGGTGTGAAGTATACAGGTGGGGGTGTGAAGTATACAGGTGGGGGGTGGTACAATACACTCCCCTGGGCACAGTCAATATGCAGACAGCTGTGTAGGAAGGTCAGTATTCCCCTGGCAGTAGGTCCCCTCACATACACACAAGGCAGTCAAGGTGTGTGCATAGGTGACTCACCGTCAGGCAAATGACGAGCAGTGTGATGAGTACGGAGCCCTACGCCGGCTCCTCACATCACTGGACACCAACTTCACTCTCCTCCATTACTGACCAAACACTCCGCCCTCTTCCTCACTCCAGAACGTCCAACCCCGCCTCCTCGGCGACATCCTACAGCTCCGCCCTTCAGAGCTCATCCTCTCCCCTAACTCGGATGGAACAGGACTCCGCCCCCAAGATCGCCTTCTGAGGAGTTACTGAGCGGTCTGAGGGAGCCGCGGTGCGAACGAGGAGGAGAGGGAGGGGGGTGCCTCTGACTGAAGGAGCGGGACCGGAAGACGCCAGGGGAAGCATGGCGCACTATCATGATTCAGCTGCTCTGCCGCCAATTATATCAACAACACCCCTAGTGGCCATGGCTGCGCCCTAGGCGGCTGCCTAGTCCGCCTAGTGGTAGCACCGGCCCTGCTACAATAGTTCACTGTCATCCACCCTGGATACCTTGCCCCCCCTCACTACGCACAGAATCAGGCCCCGACCGCTACAACCCTGGCAGACAGACAATACCAAAAGCCTCAAAAAACGTAGCCACACTCTTGAGCGTCTGTGGCGTAAAACTAAGTCACACCAAGATTTCAGCCAATATAAATCTGCCCTCCAAAAATACCATTCCTGCCTCCACACTGCCAAACAGACCTACTTTA
Organism: Aquarana catesbeiana; assembly: GCF_042186555.1. Lineage (NCBI taxonomy): Eukaryota > Metazoa > Chordata > Amphibia > Anura > Ranidae > Aquarana > Aquarana catesbeiana. The sequence continues at coordinate 420,616,892 of NC_133326.1, read as the reverse complement.
TCACTCTCATTAACACCCTCTCACGCAGTCCCCATCAACTCTTTTCTACCTTTACCACTCTACTTCGTCCTCCATTACTCCCACCAACTAACTTACTCACTGCCCAGGAGATTGGTAATCACTTCAAAAATAAGATTGAGACAATTCGTCTTGAGATCTCCGCTCTACAGGTATCTCCCTCACTTTACACTCCTTGTCCTCCTGCACAATCAATACTTCCCTCTTTTAACCCAGCTACTATAGAGGAAGTCACTAAACTTTTTTCTAATGCCCACCTAACCTCCTGCCCCCTGGACCCTGTTCCTTCTCAAATACTACGGTCACCATCTGACTCAATCCTACACTCCTTAACTCATATCTTCAACCTCTCACTCTCTACTGGCATCTTCCCCAACCCTCTAAAACATGCGCTAGTCACTCCCATACCAAAAAAGGCCTCACTAGACCCCACCAATCTTAACAACCTAAGACCCATCTCTTTACTCCCTTTTGCCTCCAAACTTCTTGAACGTTTAGTCTACAATCGATTGAGCGACCACCTCATTGAGAATAACCTTCTAGATCCCCTTCAGTCTGGATTTTGCCCACAGCACTTCACAGAAACTGCCCTCCTAAAACTCACAAACGACTTACTAACAGCCAAAACCAACGGTCATTATTCCATACTCTTACTCTTGGACCTTTCTGCTGCCTTTGATACAGTTGACCACTGCCTCCTCCTCAAAAAACTCAATTTGCTTGGTCTTCATGGCTGCACTCTCCGTTGGTTCGAATCTTACCTATCTCATCACACCTTCGGTGTCACTTACAACTCCACTTCTTCTCCAACTCCTCTTACCGTTGGGGTCCCCCAAGGTTCTGTCCTTGCACCTCTACTATTCTCTATCTACACGTCCACCCTGGGTCAGCTAATAGCCTCCCATGGCTTTCACTACCATTTATATGCTGATGACACCCAAATCTATCTCTCTGCCCCTCAGCTCACCCCATCAATCTCCTCACGCATCACTGATCTACTAACAGACATATCAGCCTGGATGTCAAACCACTTCCTCAACCTGAATCTAACTAAAACTGAGCTCTTAATATTTCCTCCCCCATGTGCCCCTTCCCCTGACTTCTCTGTCAAGATCAATGGCACATCTATCAGTCCATCCCCATATGCCAGGGTGCTAGGGGTAACCTTAGACTCACTCACCTTAGACTCTGAACTGTCCTTTCAGGCCCACATACGATCCCTGTCCAAATCATGGCGCCTTAGCCTCCGCAACATTTCCAGAATACGCCCCTTTTTAACTAATGACACCACCAAGCTTCTAATTCACTCCCTGGTCATCTCTCGCCTTGACTACTGCAATTCCCTCCTCATTGGATTATCTTTACATAGACTATCCCCCCTTCAGTCCATAATGAATGCCACTGCAAGACTCATCCACCTTACCAACCATTCAGTGTCCTCCAGCCCTCTCTGCCAATCCCTCCACTGGCTTCCACTCACCCAACGAATAAAATTCAAAGTACTAACAATAATTTACAAAGCTATCCATAACTCTGCCCCAGCTACATCACTAACCTAGTCCCAAAATACCAACCAAGCCGCTCTCTTCGGTCATTCCAAGACCTTCTACTCTCTAGCTCCCTTGTCACCTCCTCCCATGCTCACCTCCAGGATTTCTCCAGAGCTTCTCCCATCCTTTGGAACTCCCTACCCCAATCTGTCCGACTGCCCCCTAATCTATCCATCTTTAGGTGATCCCCGAAAACCCAGTACGGCTCTTCTGCTTGATTCTGAGCATGCGTGGCACTTTCTGTGTCGGAATTGTGTACACACGATCGGAATATACGAGAACGGATTTTGTTGTCGGAAAATTTGAGAACCAGCTCTCAAATTTTGTGTGACGGAAATTCTGATGGAAAATGTCCGATGGAGCCTACACACGGTTGGAATTTCCGACAAAAAGCTCCCATCGAACATTTTCAGTCGGAAAATCCGACCGTGTGTACGGGGCATTACTCTTCCTAAAAAGTGTACGCAGCATTTTCCCCCAGTACAAGCAACAAAACACACCACAGAAAACAGGTCTGCTTTAGTTGAGATTTTAGAGCAAATCCTGGCACAAACCCCCAAATTGTTTTGCTTGCGTCTATGTAGTAAGGTTACTTTGTGGTATAAGCAAGGAAGCTGAGACCTTTTCAGTGTGTAAATGTGCTTTTACCATCCAAAAATGCCTGTACATACAAAACTATCACAATATTAGGTATACCAAACAATTCTGACAGATATCTATAACAAGCAAAATGCCTAGCAAATAAACAGCCTATGGTCTGTAACAGTAGAAATACACTTAAAAGTTACTTAATGCCGGTTACTGTGTAATCATGATCTCCATTACTCCTGGAGACCAGGCACCATCTTCTTCACTCACAGATTCTTCCTCCTCCTGTGGTGTTAATCCACGATGAGTGGGCCCCTATCAGACGCAACCCAGTACCCTAACGCTGATTAGTGTCACAAATGGCACAAGTACAGTGATCAGTGAAAAATCTGAAAACTGCACTTGGTGACACTGTGACAGGAAGTGAAGGGGTTAACTGGGGGCAATCAGGGAGTGACAAGTGTGCCTACGTGTACTGGTGTTAGTGTAGTGTTGGTGCAATTCACAGTTAGATGTCCTCTCTCCTCTCTCTGGAAACGAAAAGAATTGCACGAGGAGAGATGAAATCACTTCCCCTGCCTGCGTTTACACTTACAGACAGGGGAAGCATTTCATTCGTCAGAACCATTTCTGGACACTAGAAATCTTTGCAGCCTTATGCTGCGTACACACGATCGCACATTCCGACAACAAAATCCATGTTTTTTTTCCGACGGATGTTGGCTCAAACTTGTCTTGCACACGGTCACACAAAGTTGGATATTCCGAACGTCAAGAACACGGTGACATACAACACGTACGACGAGCCGAGAAAAATGAAGTTCAATAGCAAGTACGGTATTTTTGCTTAACTCCGAGCATGCGTGGCACTTTGTGCGTCGGAATTGTGTACACACGATCGGAATTTACGAGAACGGATTTTGTTGTCAGAAAATTTGAGACAAGTTGAGATTTTAAAGCAAATCCTGGCACAAACCCCCAAATTGTTTTGCTTGCGTCTATCTAGCAAGGTTACTTTGTGGTATAAGCAAGGAAGCTGAGACCTTTTCAGTGTGTAAATGTGCTTTTACCATCCAAAAAAAATGATTTTTAAAACAGCTTACCTGTAAAATCCTTTTCTTGGAGTACATCACGGGACACAGAGCACCATAATAATGACTATGTGGGTTATATGCTTACCTTTAGGTGATTGGACACTGGCAACCAATAGTAAGACGGTTCCTCCCATATAACCCCTCCTATACCGGAAGTACCTCAGTTTTGTAGCAAGCAATGACGATCCCAGAAAGAGGGGACGGACCTCTGTGTCCGGTGATGTACTCCAAGAAAAGGATTTTACAGGTAAGCTGTTTTAAAAATCCGTTTTTCTTTATCGTACATCACGGGACACAGAGCACCATAATAATGACTATGTGGGATGTCCTAAAGCAATGCACCTGAGGGGGGGGGGGCACATTATCCCTAAGCCCAAGGGGCCTGAGACTAGAAAGCTGCCTGCAACACGCTGTGGCCAAAAACAGCCTCTTTTTGAGATCTCAACCTGGTGAACGTATGAACTGAAGACCAAGCGGCCGCTTTGCAAACCTGAGCCATAGACACCTGTTGGCGTACTGCCCATGATGCATTAATCCCTCTAGTGGAGTGTGCTTTTAAATCCCGGGGTGGAACCCTGCGCTTTAATCCATACGCCTGGATAATAGTCTGACGAATCCACCTGGATATAGTTGAACTTGTTGCCGGCTGTTCTTTTTTAGGACCTTCAGGCAAGACAAAAACAGTCAGTCTTCCAAAAGGGAGCTGACATTTCCAAGTAAATTTTTATCGCCCTCACCACATCCAGTGAGTGAAGCAACCTTTCCTCCCTAGTCTTAGGGTTTGGAAAAAAGGAAGGTAAAATGATATCCTGATTCAAATGAAATTTGGAAACTACCTTTGGTAGAAAATCCGGGCGAGGGCGCATGACCACTCTGTCCTGATGAAGAATCATAAAAGGTTCTTTGCAAGAAAGGGCGGCCAATTCTGACACCCTTCTAGCCGATGTTATAGCCACTAAGAAAACTAATTTCCTGGTCAATAGGACAAAAGGGATATGCCTAATAGGTTTAAAGGGTTGACTCTGTAAGGCTGACAGTACCAAATTTAGTTCCCAGGGACATAAAGGTGGTTTAAGCGGCGGCCTCAGGTGTGCTACTCCCTTGACAAAGGTTCGCATAAAAGAATGGGATGCAATTGGTCTTTGGAAAAAAAACGATAAGGCCGAAATCTGTCCTTTAATTGTCCCTAAAGCGAGCTGCAAGTCTACTCCTGCTTGAAGAAAGGTGAGAACTCTTCCAATCGTATACCTACGAGGGTTCCATTTTCTTTCCTCACACCAAGAAATGTATGACTTCCAGACTCTATAATAGATAGCTCTAGAAACTGACTTTCTAGCGTTTATCAAAGTAGACAAGACTGGACCCATGATACCATGGTCTTTCAATAGTCTGGTCTCAATAGCCAGGCCATTAAATTCAGCAACTGTAAAGAAGGATGGAATATGGGCCCTTGAGACAACAGGTCTGGACGGCAAGGAAGGACCAATGGGTCCCCTACTGCCAACTTCACAATCTCCGAGTACCATGATCTCCTGGGCCACGCTGGGGCCACTAAGATCACCGGCTTTCGTTCCTCCTGTATTCTGCATAGTAAGTGCGGCAGAATTTGGATCGGAGGAAAGGCATATATCAGAGAATACTGATCCCAAGGAACTACTAATGCGTCTATCCCGACAGCAAGCGGATCCTTGGTCCTGGATACAAACCTGTCCAGCTTGGCATTGAATCTGGATGCCAGCAGATCCACATCTGGGGTCCCCCAGTATTGGCAGATCTGCAGAAAAACCTCGGGATGCAGGGACCATTCCCCTGGTAACAATTTCTGGCGACTTAGGAAATCCACCTGCCAATTGTCCACCCCCAGAATAAACACTGCCGACAGAAACGGCGCATGTTTTTCTGCCCAAGTCAATATATGATCTACCTCTCTTTGGGCTGCCCGACTCCTGGTACCTCCCTCGTGGTTGATATATGCCACTACCGTGGAGTTGTTGGACTGGACTCTGACAGGAAGACCCCGCAATCTGGATGTCCAGAATCGCAGAGCCAGACGAGCTGCCCGAGATTGATGGGCAGGGTCCTTTCTGTCTGGAACCATATTCCCTGAACAGATGCTTCCTCTAGGACTGCTCCCCAGCTGAGAAGACTGGCGTCCATGGTTACGACTTTCCAGGTTACCGGTGGGAAAGATTTCCCTCTTTTCAAGTTGCTGGTTCTTAACCACCAAGAGAGGTTCCATAGAACCTGTGGAGATAGAACCATAGGCTGATCCAAGGTTCGAGCTGACTTGTCCCAGGCCTTTAGGATACTGTTCTGGAACACTCTGGAGTGGAACTGTGCATATGGCACCGCGCTGAAGGATGACACCATCTTGCCTAGTAACCTCATGCACAGCCGAATAGAAGGTGTTAGTTCTTTTTTCACCTTCTGTACAAGTTTCACTATGGAGGCGACCTTTAAGGGAGGAAGAAACACCTTTTCTTGGGCGGTGTCCAAGACCAGACCCAGATACACCAAGGCTTGGGTTGGACAAAGAGATGACTTGTCCATATTTAGCATCCAACCTAGGCGTTGTAAAACCCGTACTGTTCTTGACACGTTTTGAACTAGTATGGGACAAGAGCATTCCCTTAGAAGAAGATCGTCCAGATATCCTACTACGGAGACTTTCTGAGACCTTAGGGAAGCCAATACTGGGGCCAGAATCTTTGTGAAGACCCTGGGGGCCGTGGCCAGACCGAAAGGTAGTGCCACAAATTGGAAATGACTGCCCTCTACAGCGAAGCGTAGGAACCTTTGATGTGGACCGAAGATCGGCACATGAAGGTACGCGTCCTTGATATCTATGGACGCTAAATAGTCTCCCTTTCTCAGGGATTTTATTATTGAACGAACCAACTCCATGCGGAAGGATCGGACGTCTACAAAGAAGTTGAGAGCCTTGAGGTCCAAAATGGGCCTTACTTCCCCATTTGGTTTCGGCACGGTGAAAAGGTTTGAGTAAAACCCCTTGAATCTTTCCTCGTGCGGAACCTTTACAATTAACCCCTGCATCAGCAGATGGTGTAAAGCTAGGAATAGGCATCTTCTTTTCTCTGGATCCGACGGAACCCTTGAGTACAGAAACCGATTCGGGGGATCTCCCGGAACTCTATTCTGTAACCGTACTTTACAGTGGAAATGACCCATCTGTCTTGAACCAGTTCTTCCCAGGCCTCCCCAAACAGCCGAAGCCTGCCCCCACCCGCGAGAGCGGGGGCGCCCCTTCACAAGGTAGACTTGGAGCTGAGCTTGGGTGGCTTTTGGGTCCAGGGCTTCTTCTGACCCTGGGGTCTTTTAAAGCCAGACGGCTGAGGCCGTCGATACCGCTTAGGGGAAGAAGCACTAGGTCCTGGAGCATTGGGAATTTTATATGAGGGTTGCTTCCCTTTCTTTTTGATAGGGAGTAGGGCACTCTTTCCTCCAGAGATCTTTTGGATATACTTATCCAGATCCTCGCCAAACAAGCGCTCTCCATGGAATGGAAAAGCTGCGAGTAGCCTTTTACATGGCGTCTCAGCAGACCAGTTCTTTAGCCACAAGACTCTGCGCATATAAATTGACAGTAACGCAAAACGAGACATCTGTTGGATTGAGTCTTTCAGTGCGTCTACTGCAAAACATAAAGCATGAGGAATCTCCGATAACTCCTCGGCAGATTCCTCCTGGCAAGGTATGTTCTTTACCAATCTTTTAAAGCGATCCTTTAGGGATTGGCAAATCCCAATAGCTGCAACTGCTGGCTGAACTGCTGTACCAGCCACCAAAAAGGAGGCCTTTAATAAGGACTTTTTATCAGCCAGATCCTTGAATACCTGGGCATTATCCACTAGACAGGTTAAACTTTTATTAACAGAAGCTATGGCAGCGTCCACCAAAGGTGTGCTCCATTTCTTCCTGAACTTCTCCTCCATAGGATATAAGATAGAAAACCTTTTTGGAGGTAAGTATATCCTGTCAGGGTGCTCCCAGTCCGCGTAAACCAACTGCTCCAGTAACGGATGCAAAGGGAACGCTTGGGAAGTTTGCTGCGGTCGCAAAGATCCCAAAGTAGAACAGGAGAGTGCAGACTCCTGAACCGGGGGTAACTTAAACCCAATTCGTACCATCTCAATTAGAGATTGGATAAACAATTTTTGGGAATGGGAGGCTGAAATTGGCTCTTCAGAGTACTCAGCCGAGGATCCTTTAACCTCTCCTTCCTCTCGGTCTTTTATGACCACCTCTTCCAAATCCTCTGCCCATTCTGGTTCCAGATCACCTGAACCCATCTGGCTATAAGAGTCCTGGTGCTCTAGTGACTCTCCACTTGGCCCAGGCTCAGGGGAGGGAAATCTATTATGCTTCCTCCCCCCCTGTGTTACAGAGGCAATCATGCCAGCTATTTTGCCCTCAAGGTCCGCTAAGGCAGATGCCAAGTCCTCCTTTGTAACATAAGCCGAGGCAGGTATATTGGTAGTGGCCACTATGCCTGACAAATGCAATGGCTCAGCCAGGCCAGATGCCGCAGGTCTTTCCGGAGAAACTGAGGCTGCATCAGCATGGGGTTGGTCTCCTGTTTTAAAAGGAGGTACTCTTACCCCTGTGCTTGCCTTGTTCCCTATACCTCATTTTCTGGAAGACATTGCTTACACACGAGGAAGAAAAGGAGTACCCCCCACAAACAATAACCAGCCTTTAACCTGTCACCACTGTGTCCAAGACCACCAGACTCACGTGCCCAACTATCGCTCTGTGTTGTCCACCCGCACGCCAGGAGCTCCATGCCTATAAAGCATTAGCTTGAGAGTGAGCACGCGCATCAGCGATCGGCGGCGATCCTGACGCACGCAGCGCATCTGCGACGTGCACAGCAGCGGCGCACGCGCACACCGACGGCGCACACCAATGGCGCACACACACGCCAGCGGCGCGCGCATGCGCACACTCACGCACACCAGTATTCAAAAATGCGCGCCAAAACCGGCCATCTGTAATCCCAGACACAGGCTTAAGGTTTACCAGCAGTTTCAAAGGGAAATACAGACACATATATATATATATATATATATATATATAAATCCCAAAGGGAGTACTCACCATCCCAAGCAGCAGGGTCTGTCTTACCAGGCCCAATCTCCCCCCATCACGGCGGGTAGCGCCTCTAAGGACCTTCAAGGGTCGGGTCCCCCATATATTGGGGTCCACACCCCTGGACCTTTAAAGCACCCTTTCTGGTTTACCTTGGGCAAGATTGACCAGGAATACCAACTTAACAAGGGTCCAGCGCCTATATAGGACACATTACAAGCAATACCTCATTCTTGAACCGAGGTTCGGGTACCATCCACTTTAGATATGCCATCCGAATGGATCCGATTATAACGTCCTCAGTGGGACATTTTTTTTTTGAAGAAATTTGAAGAGCTTCAACAGTCATGACCATCACCAAGACACTGGCGAAAAAACTGAGGTACTTCCGGTATAGGAGGGGTTATATGGGAGGAACCATCTTACTATTGGTTGCCAGTGTCCAACCACCTAAAGTTAAGCGTATAACCCACATAGTCATTATTATGGTGCTCTGTGTCACGTGATGTACGATAAAGAAATGCCTGTACTTACAAAACTATTACAATATTAGGTATACAAAACAATTCTGACAGATATCTATAACAAGCAAAATGCCTAGCAAATAAACAGCCTATGGTCTGTAAGAGTAGAAATACACTTAAAAGTTACTTAACTCCGGTTACTATGTAATCATGATCTCCATTGCTCCTGGAGACCAGGCACCTTCTTCTTTGCTCACAGATTCTTCCTCCTGCTGTGGTGTTAATCCACGATGAGTGGCCCCTATCAGTCTCCACTACTCCTTTTATTTGGGCTTTTGTTTACCAGTTTGTTGACAATGGTTACAAACTCATTTACCTTAACAACCAAACTTCCAACTGTCAACAGTTTCCATTGTTACCAAGGCATTCGTTTGAGAAACATCCTCAGACAAACCTGATCTCTGCAATCAAACTAGTCTGATTGCTATTCTATCACAGTCTTATAGAAAAATCGTATATTTTATATCAAACACAACCCAGTACCCTAACGCTGATTAGTGTCACAAATGACACAAGTACAGTAATCAGTGAAAAATCTGAAAACTGCACTTGGTGACACTGTGACAGGGAGTGAAGGGGTTAACTGGGGGCAATCAGGGAGTGACAAGTGTGCCTACGTGTACTGGTGTTAGTGTAGTGTTGGTGCAATTCACAGTTAGATGTCCTCTCTCCTCTCTCTGGAACCGAAAAGAATTCCACGAGGAGAGATGACATCACTTCCCCTGCCTGTGTTTACACTTACAGACAGGGGAAGCATTTAATTCGTCAGAACCAATCAGCAGGTCCATGCCAGAAATCATTGGCCTGGACCTGAAGATTGATCTGTTCTGTAACTAATCCGATCACCGCAGGCATGCCCCCGGCACGTGGCCGCGAGCGCCATACGGGTACGGCGATTCCCTCAGCGGTGCCATTCTGTTGCAGTATATCGGCGTGAGGCGTTTGGGAATCCGTTAAGGGCCAGTTCACACCATAGAAACGCAGTCCAGATGCGTTCCATATGCTTTTCTGCATGTGCGTTTTTGATGCGTTCCAGTGCGTTTTTGATGCGCTTTTGATGCAGTCCAGTGCATTTTTTTCCCCCACTTTTTTCTTAACCTTAAATAGGAACATGTGTCTTCCAGTGTGTTTTTGATATGTTTTACAGCGTTCCAGTACAGTCCAGTGCAAGAAAAATGCAGCATATTCTACTTTTTTCTGGAACTGGAATTACAAGCACTGGTGTGAACTATGCCATTGAAAACCATATAACCTACTTTACATGCATTTTTGATACAGAAAAAATCTACACTGGACTGCATGTGGTGTGAACTGGCAATGAAAGATGTTTTCTCTATTCCTATTCAGGTGACAACCAAAAATTTGTGATTTTTTTTTTCTATAACATTTGGGGATAATGCTAAACAAGACAAATAATAAATACCTTAACAGGGATACAGACAACAATAAAAACTGACAGGTGTTCTAATCCCTCTCCACTCTTTCCAGCACAAAAAAAAAGTTCATCTCTTTAGTTATACTTTAATCCAGGGGTCAGCATCCTTTTCCCACTTAAGGGCTGGATTTAATGTATGTGAATGCATGGAGGGCCGCAATCACCTGCTAATAAATGAAGATAATAATAATCCTAACATAGTAATAATAACAGTACAGGTTTACCTCACTTTAAGGTGCTTCACTAATACAAAGCCAGTTCACCCTGAGGGAGCATGTGGCTGGGGATTCGGATTTTACTGCCCCCCATCCTGGCACCCAAGGGTGGCTGACACCAGCCCTGCCAGCCAGCATAGTCTGGAGATGGGGTTCCTGTCCCTATGGGTCATGGGGTCTCTGTGCCCCCAAAGCGTTGTCCTCTGTCTCCTGCACCCCCACCACTGTAATGTCCTCTGTCCCCCCCCCATAGTGTCCTCTGTCCTCCCCCCCATAGTGTCCTCTGTCCCCCCCATAGTGTCCTCTGTCCCCCTCCACCCCACACACACTGTGTAGGTAGAACTCTCCTACCTTACACAGGTGTACAGCAAGCAGAGCAGAGATCGGTATCACAGGGCTGGATGGGGCGGGAGCTGCTGGTTAACTTTTCACATTAACAGGCTGGTGATTGGTTGCTACGATTGCCCGGCATCCAATCACCTGCTGTGTAATGTAAAAAGTTAACTCCAGCGGTTCCCGCCCCATCCAGCCCTGTAATACCGCCGCTCCCTGCTGTCCAATGAAGAGGACAGCGTCCAAAATGTCTGCGGGCCAGGTGCCCGTGAATTAATCACAGGCACTGACGGGTTGGACATCTAGCAGTGGGGGGCCGTGGGTTGCCGACCCCTGCTTTAATCCTTGTCTAGGTGAAGTTAATGTATAGGAGCCCGGCTGCCTCCCAGAGTATCTGCATCACATATTCCAGGAGGCCATGTGCCGTATTTGTGCATGCGCAGACCCACTGTTGATCTCTGCTGAAAAACTGTCAGAGCCCTGTGGCGGAGGGGAAATCCCTCCAAAGTGAGGGAATCCAGGGGTGTCACCAGGGTCACCCAAATTAGTGCATCAATTGGAATTTTTCACCTCTATTACTATTTCTTAGAGATATTTATATAGTGCCGTCAATTTATGCAGCACTTTAAATTAATGAATATTGTATTTTCACATTGGCTTCTGCCCTCAAGGAGCTTACAATCTAAGGTTCCCAACTCAGATTCATACATACACATACACTAGGGCCAATTTAGACTGTTCTGGTGTCAACCCAAAATGTGGGATTTTCTTTTAACAATAATGGTAAACAGGACCAATAGAGGTGTGGATCTCCCTAATGGGGACACAGACAGCAATAAAAATCGGACAGGTGTATTTCATCATAGCATATTTCAACCTCTTTTCAGTCATTGGCACCCTTTAAAATTCTCCACTATCTCAAGGCACCCCATTGTAAAATGTAAAAAAACAAAACTAATAATTTTTCATAATGCAGCAACATCCACAGATGTAGGGCACCTGACATTAGACATAATTTATTCTTCCAAAGCATATACACCTACACTGACCAGTACTCCAGTGTTTATTTCTCACTCACCTTCTTTGTAGGAGCCCGACATGCTCTTTATCAAACAATGACATCATTGGTTGTTCAGACGCTGGCGACTGGAAAGTTGTAATGGTGCACAATGAAAACCTGTGGCTTTGTGCAACTGAAAGGCAGGCTTGATCCACTCGCTGGATTGTTTGCAATTTTGAGGCAATTTTTAGGCATTTTGCAAAGGCTCACCTGAAGATACCTGAAGGCACCCTGCTTGAAAAAGACTGTTCTAACCCCTCTCCACTCTATCCAAAACCAAAAAAAAAAAACAAAAAACTTTTGCCTTTAGTTACATTTTAACTCTATCCAAAATGAAAAAAGTTTTGTCTATAGCAGTGTTTCTCAAACTTTTTTGTCTTGCACCAAAAGATCTAAAATTTTCACGGCACGAAAACCTCTGAAATGGAGGAACTTATACATCAGTCGAATGATACTCCTTCTAAATTCAGGAAAATATAGTCCTGCTGGCAACACTTTATTACTACTGATGAATATACCAAACTTATGATGTAATTACCCACAAATAGCGCTGACAAGAGTGTAGCGCTGAACTTCTGGCCTTATTTCTTTCCTCCTTCCTCCTCAAGAATGACTTTTAATGATACCCCCTACCCCTTCACAACCTCCTATAGCCACTATCACCAACCCCCTTTACCGTCATTACAACCCTCCTGAACAACATGAGCAACTAGAAAATGCATTTCCTGGGGAAAATGCGTGGGAATGCTGAATAGCCGAATTGCTCAAATGGCCCCCATCAAAACTGCCCCCATCATACTGCCATCAAAACTGCCCCATCAGAATTGCCCCATCAAATTTGTCCTCATCAAAACTGCACCATCATATTGCCACCATCAAAACTGCCCCATCAGAATTGCCCCATCCAAAAACTGCCCCATCAGAATTGCCCCATCAAAACTGCCCCATCAAAACTGCCCCATCATATTGCCACCATCAAAACTGCCCCATCAGAATTGCCCCATCAAAACTGCCCCATCATATTGCCACCATCAAAACTGCCCCATCATATTGCCACCATCAAAACTGCCCCCATCATATTGTCATCAAAACTGCCCCATCAGAATTGCCCCATCAAAACTGCCCCATCAGAATTGCCACCATCAAAACTGGCCCATCATATTGCCACCATCAAAACTGCCCCATCAAAACTGCCCCATCATAATTGCCCCATCAAATTGCCACCATCAAAACTGCCCCATCATAATTGCCCCATCAAATTGCCACCATCAAAACTGCCCCCATCAAAACTGCCCCATCATATTGCCACCATCAAAACGGGCTCCATCAAAATTGTCCCCATCAAAACTGCTCCATCAAAACTGCCCCATCATAATTGCCCCATCAAATTACCACCATCAAAACTGCCCCCATCAAAACTGCCCCATCATATTGCCACCATCAAAACGGCTCCATCAAAATTGTCCCCATCAAAACTGCTCCATCAAAACTGCCCCATCATATTGCCACCATCAAAACTGCCCCATCATATTCCTCTATTATAAATCAGTACATGGTGTGTCTGTCCCCTCCCCCGGGCTCTGTAATCAGAGCTGAGATGCTCCAGCCACCTCCCCCCCTGTGTATAACAGAAGCTTTGGTAACCATGGAAACATAAGCAGCACAGTACACTCTGTTTAATGGCTAAAATTTCCTGAAATGACCACTAAACAAACAGCTTTTTCACAAAAACTGTAAAAGATATCAAACTGAAAAGATATAGCCGGATAGATGAATATTTTGTGAACATTTTAAATCTTGTTTGGCATCTGTAGGTGAAAGTATGAAGGAGCTGAAACTTTTGGGAGCGGAAGAAGATTTTAAGGATCTGAAGCATGCTCCCATTGACTTCAATGTTAAAAAAAAGTGTTAAAACGCTTAATATTTTAAAAAGTATAAATAGTAGAAAAAAAGTTGAAAAAATCTCATCATCAGCTGAAAGAGACGAACATTTTAATAGTTGAATGGTTTTAATAACTGAAAGTATGCAGAAGTTACGCAGAGCCAAAAAACGTACGGAATAAAATTAAATAAAATTAAAAATAAATAAAATCGAATAACAATAGTGGGACTGCTAAAGCATTCCCACTAAATATATATACTCCGGATGCCTGCATTGAGATGTGGAATTCCACATCAGCAAATAGGTTGAGACAACTATAAACACTGTAGCCGGTAAAGCCTTGTACACACGATCAGATTTTCCAACGGGAAGTGTGTGATGACAGGCTGTTGGCGGAAAATCCGACCATTTGTACGCTCCATCAGAGAATTGTTGGCCAACTTTCCGTGCACAAATGTTGGATGGCAGGTTTATAAATTTTCCGCGGACAGCGGTCTGTTATCGGATTTTCTGAGCGTGTGTACACAAGTGCAAACACGCATGCTCGGAAGCAAGGATGAACCAGAAGAGGTCGGTCTTGTAAACTAGCGCTTGTAATGGAGAATTAACATTCGTGACGCGGCAAATTATGAAATCTCGAAATGCAGTGCACATTCTCTTCTTCTTTAATGGGATAATGATGAAACTGCTTTGCTGGTGATACTGATGGAGTTCAGCCAAACATATTTTAAAAGGATTTATTTTTTCTAGTGATATCGAGAATAATATTATTGTGCTTGTTTTTTTTTTTTTGGGCAAGTTACCACCATTATCCCGTAGTTTTTGAGATCAAAGATAAAACTATGTTGGTGTCCCTTGTTAATTTTTTAAATGTAACTGCCTACTTCCAAACTGTCATTTGAAGTAAAAATCCCAGAACCACACGGGAGGACCTAGTGAATGACCTGCAGAGAGCTGGGACCAACGTAACAAAGGCTACCATCAGTAACACACTACGCCGCCAGGGACTCAGATCCTCCAGTGCCAGACGTGTCCCCCTGCTTAAGCCAGTACATGTCCAGGCCCGTCTGAGGTTTGCTAGAGAGCATTTGGATGATCCAGAAGAGGATTGGGAGAATGTCATATGGTCAGATGAAACCAAAGTAGAACTGTTTGGTAGAAACACAACTCGTGTTTGGAGGAGAGAGAATGCTGAGTTGCAACCAAAGAACACATACCTACTGTGAAGCATGGGGGTGGCAACATCATGCTTTGGGGCTGTTTCTCTGCAAAGGGAACAGGACGACTGATCCGTGTACATGAAAGAATGAATGGGGCCATGTATCATCAGATTTTGAGTGCAAACTTCCTCTCATCAGCAAGGGCATTGAAGATGAAACGTGGCTGGGTCTTTCAGCATGACAATGATCCCAAACACACCGCCCGGGCAATGAAGGAGTGGCTTCGTAAGAAGCATTTCAAGGTCCTGGAGTGGCCTAGCTAGTCTCCAGATCTCAACCCCATAGAAAACCTTTGGAGGGAGTTGAAAGTCTGTGTTGTCCAGCGACAGCCCCAAAACATCACTGCTCTAGAGGAGATCTGCATGGAGGAATGGGCCAACATACCAGCAACAGTGTGTGACAACCTTGTGAAGACTTACAGAAAACGTTTGACCTCTGTCATTGCCAACAAAGGATATATAACAAAGTACTGAGATGAACTTTTGATATTGACCAAATACTTATTTTCCACTATAATTTGCAAATAAATTATTTCAAAAATCAGACAATGTGATTGTCTGGATTTGTTTCCACTTTTTGTCTCTCATAGTTGAGGTATACCTATGATGACAATTACAGGCCTCTCTCATCTTTTTAAGTGGGAGAACTTGCACAATTGGTGGCTGACTAAATACTTTTTTGCCCCACTGTAGCCAAGTATTATTCTCCGCAATTTTTTTATCGTGCATTAAAAAACGAAAACAAATAAAATTAAACATGCTATCTGCCAATAGAACTTAACCAAAAAGTGCATTCTATGCATCCAAAAATATAGAAAATATACCAAATCAAATCAAATCATTATTCAACCAAAAAATAAAATAAAAGTCTCATGCATGTGTCCTGCTTCTTAATATAGGGGGTCAACAATGCCAAGAGTTGGTGAAAGCAGGGGTCCGTCATCCGGAGATAATTCCGAAAATCATCCAGATTATTCTCCTGGAGCTCCTGCAGCAATGGCATATGATATAGTTGGTCACGATTAATAAAGCAACCAATTTTTAAAGCAACAAGTTTTTGGCCAACGCTCAAAAACAAAAGTCCGAGGCTTTGTCTGCAGAAAATCCGATCATGTGTACAAGGCTTTAGTCTTATTTCTCCTTTAGGCAAAGTTCCGGTTGGGAAACGCCCAAAGCCAGGTATACTGTTTATGCCTTGTCTAAACGAACATATTTACCATTAAGTTTGTCGAGATATGTCTTGTACAAGCTTCTTTAGCAAGACTCTACCAATTTTTGTTTTTGTTTTTCTTTTCCTCTGTTAAAATTACGGCTATGCCCACAACGCTGTAACTTTCTGTATATTGCTATTATATACAAATAAACACTTACCAAAGGAAATCTAGGAAAGATGGTGCTGTCTAGAGGTCGACCGATATGGGTTTTTCTCTGGCCGATGCCGATATTTAGAAATCGGGGTGGCAGATGGCCGATATATGATGCCGATTTTTGCGGCTGATATTTTAGGACGATTTTTCTTTTCTTTTTTCCCCTTCATCTCATAAACTCACCCACTCCCACTCCACTCCCCCCTGCTTGCTCTCGTCACTCTACCACACACTTGATGTCCTCAGTACAGGGGGGAGGTCTCACTGTGTACAAGTCTCCCAGCCCTGTGTAACAGACTGTAGAATGTTCCTAGCATTTTTTTTAGTCAATATCTATAGGAGGGGTTTCCACCACCCCTACTAAGTTTCATTTTATACAGTGTGTTTTATTTTCAGTTTGATGTGTATTATATGTAAAGTTGCGTACCAGTGACCGGTATTGTTGTAATATTGAAGCCTATTGAGATTTCCATATATTAGAGGATTCCACCATTATTGTTAAGTTATTGATCAGTAAGTTAGTGCTGCACTTTTTGTCTTGTGGTTTGGAAACACATAACAGTGCTATCCGCAAGCCTTTTACTGACACTTTTTTATTTTACCTCCAGTAGTTTATTGTAAATAGTAGTGTGGTGATTACCTATTATACTAAAGATCAGCAAGTGGAATTAATAAACATCAACAGATTTCAGTTGTGCCCCACCAGGCCAGCCCCCATGGACAATGTGCCTGGCTGCTGAGTTCATCGCCCCATCTCTGCACTCAGTGCACTGATTGGCAGCACTGACAGGCAGCAATGATTGGCACTGATAGGCGGCACTGATTGGCACTAATAGAAAACACTGATTGGCAGCACTGATTGGCCCTGATAGGTGGCACTGATTTGTAGCACTAATGGTACTGATTGGCAGCACTAATGCCGCGTACACACGGTCGGACTTTTCGTCTACAAAAGTCCGACAGCCTGTCCGACAGACTTCCGGCGGACTTTCGGCGGACTTGCAGCAGACTTTCTAACGAACGGACTTGCCTACACACGACCACACAAAAGTCCGACGGATTCGTACGTGATGACGTACACCGGACTAAAATAAGGAAGTTCATAGCCAGTAGCCAATAGCTGCCCTAGCATGGGTTTTTGTCCGTCGGACTAGCACACAGACGAGCGGATTTCGGGTCCGTCGTAGTTACGACGTAAAGATTTGAAGCATGTTTCAAATCTAAAGTCCGTCGGATTTGAGGCTGAAAAAGTCTGCTGAAAGTCCGGAGAAGCCCACACACGAACGGATTACCAGCCAGCTTTAGTCCGTCGGCGTCCGTTGGACTTTTGTAGACGAAAAGTCCGACCGTGTGTACGCGGCATAATTGGCACTAATAGGCAGCACTGATCGGCACTGATAGGCAGCACCGATTGGCAGCATTTAGTGGCACTGATTGGCACTAATTGGCATCACTGATGGGCACTGATAGGCAACACTGATGGGCGCTGATAGGTGGCACTCATGGGCATTGATTGGCAGCACTGATGGGCACTGATAGGCACTGGTAGGTGGCACTGATTAGAAACACTAATTGGCACTGATAGGTGGCATTGCCTGGCACTGATATTAGGTGGCACTAATTGGAAGCAGTGATTAGCACTGATTGGAAACACTGATTAGCACTGATAAATAAAATATGATGCGCTAGAGTTTGCTAACCGTGCCCTAATCCCAGCACAAAGAGATACAGCACATATACAACAGAGTGTAAAGATGTCTAACCCCAATATGTGCTATATCCCACAAGGTAAACAAACATAATGTGCACAAATAAACTGTGCAATGGGCATATGAAATAATAATGGTAATATCAATAAATAAACATGCTCCAAAATAAATGAGTGCAAAACAGGTGCTAAAAGGTGCAATAGACATATAAAGTAATAGTAATAAAGGTAAATATTGTTACTTCATTAATAATTCATATATGCAAACAAATACTGAAAAGTGACATGTGCCAGCCAAAAAGTGCAAAGTGTCACACAATACATATACTTAATCGTCCATCATGAACTAGATATATATTAAACACAAAAGTCCTTAATAAAAGTGATGACAACTGTGCTTCAGTGATGATGTATTCAAACGTGCTGCAATTCCATGTGCCACAGATCATGCAATGGTGAAACAAAAGGTGACCCCCCCCCCCAAGGTAAAGCGCTCACCTTAGGGAATGTGACTAAGTCACTAGACAGAGTCAGGAAACGCTTTTGAGCCACCCAGGGCTCAGTGTGGATCACAGGAAAACCGGCTCCAGCATAGGCTCAAACCATAAGCAAAAAGAGAAAGGAACCATATAGTGTGATAACGTTTAAAATATTTTATTACAAGGTCAGATAAAAAACTCTCCCCCAGAAGGGGGTACTCACATTTTGAGGGTGCGTCAGTGCACCACTCTGAAGAGGCATATAACCTGGATATAACAGTGAGGTAATGGATGTATCAGTGAGGTTATGGAGACTGTCCCAGCACAGATAGCTGCTGCTGCCTAACACTCCGTCCTGGCCCCTCCCCTACGCGTCTTCGACACAGGGCATACGTGTCATCATCAGGGGGAATCACATAATAAATGCACTCATTTATTTTGGAGCCTGCTTATTTATTGATATTACCATTATTATTTCATATGCCCATTGCACAGTTTATTTGTGCCCATTATGTTTGTTTACCTTGTGGGATATAGCACATATTGGGGTTAGACATCTTTACACCCTGTTGTATATGTGCTGTATCTCTTTGTGCCGGGATTAGGGCAGGGTTAGCACACTCTAGCGCATCATATTTTATTTATTTGATATTTCACACGCATTACAAGGCGTGATTCATGTATGCGGCTGTGTAGTGCTTACTCTTAGCACCAGGTTCATTTTTGCTCGTAGCATTTCTTCTTTTTTGCAACTGATTAGCACTGACTGGCATTGACAGATGGCACTGATTGGCATTGACAGATGACACTGGCATTGACAGGTGGCACTGATTGGAAACACTGATTGGCACTAGCAAGTGGCACTGATTGGTACTGGCAGGTGGCACTGATTGGCACTGACAGATGGCACTGATTGTCACTGGCAGGTGGCACTGATTGGCACTGGCAGGTTTCACACTGAGCCAATATGGTGTAATTGTGTGTGAAACTGACATATGTAACTGAATGCAGAGAGACAAGCTGTCAAAATTCAGAGGTGATGTTGGGGGTAGGTGGGACCCAGGGTGGGCAGGACCCAGCAGCTGGGTGGGTGGGACCTGGGATGGGCGAGACCCAGCAGCTACCCAGCAGCTATCAAACACCAGCCAATGATTGGGCTGCTTAAAAAAGAGGGCAGGGCCACATACACGTAGCGGCCTGCCCAAATCCCACCCCATTGTCTAGTGTTTGATAGCTGCTGGGTCGCGCCCACCCCAGACATCAACGCTCAATTTTGACAGCTGGTCTCTCTCTGCATTCAGTTATATATGTCAATTTCACACACTCAGCGGCTCCGGCAAGCGTCAAGCACCGTGCTGCTCTGTCAATGCAGTTTGGGGAAGGGAGGAGGAACACTTGTGGGTCGATGGGGCACAGTGCGGTCAGTGTTAATCGGCCTAATTTGAATAATAATCGGCCGATGACGATTTCTTAAAAAAGGCCAAATATCGGGCGATATATATTGGTCAACCTCTAGGGCTGTCTCCCTATGGACACAGTTTGATCCCCAGTGGGGTGTCTAAAGGTAGAGGACGGTACCCTTCACCTTCTATCTAGAACCTGGAAGAAATTCCACTGCTCACCGTTTATATCCATGAGACGACCTTGTTCTTTGTTTTGTAGACATCTTGAAAATCTTTAATAAAAAACTTTGTTTAAAAGAAATGAATAATTTTCACGGCACACCTATAAAGATTTAACAATTTTTGTAGTGAAGAACTTATTAATTTTAACATATACAGTATATCACAAAAGTGAGTACACCCCTCATATTTTTGTAAATATTTTATTATATCTTTTCATGTGACAACACTGAAGAAATGACACTTTGCTACAATGTAAAGTAGTGAGTGTACAGCTTGTATAACAGTGTAAATTTACTGTTCCCTCAAAATAACTCAACACACAGCCATTAATGTCTAAACCGCTGGCAACAAACGTGAGTACACCCCTAAGTGAAGATGTCCAAATTGGGCCCAAAGAGTCAATATTTTGTGTGGCCACCATTATTTTCCAGCACTGCCTTAACCCTCTTGGGCATGGGAGTTCACCAGAACTTCACAGGTTGCCACTGGAATCCTCTTCCACTCCTCCATGATGACATCACAAAGCGGGTGGATGTTAGAGACCTTGCGCTCCTCCACCTTCTGTTTGAGGATGCCCCACAGATGCTCAATATGGTTTAGATTTGAAGACATGCTTGGCCAGTCCATCACTTTTACCCTCAGCTTCTTTAGCAAGGCAGTGGTCCTCTTGGAGGTGTGTTTTGGGTCGTTATCATGTTGGAATACTGCTCTGCTGCCCAGTCTCTGAAGCGAGGGGATCATGCTCTGCTTCAGTATGTCACAGTACATGTTGGCATTCATGGTTCCCTCAATGAACTGTAGCTCCCTAGTGCTGGCAGCACTCATGCAGCCCCAGACCATGACATTTCGACCACCATGCTTGACTGTAGGCAAGACACACTTGTCTTTGTACTCCTCACCTGGTTGCCATCACACACGCTTGACACCATCTGAACCAAGTAAGTTTATCCTGGTCTCATCAGACCACAGGACATGGTTCCAGTAATCCATATCCTTAGTCTGCTTGTCTTCTGCAAACTGTTTGTGAGCTTTCTTGTGCATCATCTTTAGAAGAGACTTCCTTCTGGGATGACAGCCATGCAGACCAATTTGATGCAGTGTGCGGCGTATGGTCTGAGCACTGACAGGCTGACCCCCCCACCCCTTCAACCTCTGCAGCAATGCTGGCAGCACTTATATGTCTATTTCTCAAAGACATCCTCTGGATATGACGCTGAGAAAGTGCACTCAACTTCTTTGGTTGACCATGGAGAGGCCTGTTCTAAGTGGAACCTGTTCTGTTAAACCACTGTATGATCTTGGCCACAGTGCTGCAGCTCAGTTTCAGGGTCTTACCAATCTTC
Organism: Aquarana catesbeiana; assembly: GCF_042186555.1. Lineage (NCBI taxonomy): Eukaryota > Metazoa > Chordata > Amphibia > Anura > Ranidae > Aquarana > Aquarana catesbeiana. Next base: position 420,595,343 of record NC_133326.1, on the reverse strand, counting down.
TTATAGCCTAGGCCATCTTCATCTAGAGCAGGGGTCTCAAACTGGTGGCCCTCCAGCTGTTGTTGAACTACAAGTCCCATCATGCTTCTGCCTGAGGGCGTCATGCTTGTAACTGTCAGCCTTGCAATGCCTCATGGGACTTGTAGTTTTGCAACAGCTGGAGGGCCGCCAGTTTGAGACCCCTGATCTAGAGCAACAATTCTTTTTTTCAGATCCTCAGAGATTTCTTTGCCATAAGGTGCCATGTTAAACTTCCAGTGACCAGTATGAGAGAGTGAGAGCTATAACATCAAATTTAACACACCTGCTCCCTATTCACACCGGAGACCTTGTAACACTAATGAGTCACATGAGAGGGAAAATGGCTAATTGGGCCCAATTTGGACATTTTCACTTAGGGGTGTACTCACTTTTGTTGCCAGTGGTTTAGACATTAATGGCTGTGTGTTGAGTTATTTTGAGGAGACAGCAAATTTACACTGTTATACAAGCTGTACACTCACTACTTTACATTGTAGCAAAGTGTCATTTCTTCAGTGTTGTCACCTGAAAAGGTATAAAAAAATATTTACAAAAATGTGAGGGGTGTACTCACTTTTGTGAGATACTGTATATTTAGTTTTACTTTCGCTTGCTTCCTAGTTTTTCATTTAACAGTTTCTCTTTCAGAGTTACAGGCCTGATTAAAAGGGCTTGTAAGGGCTTGTTCACACTTGACTAAATTTCTGATGCTCAACAAACGCTCCTATAGCGTTTGTGTGGCGTTAGTATGGGCGTCAGACAGGCGTTTATGAGCTTTAGAATGGGGCATTTTACAAGCGTTAAAAATGCTCCCTAAACGCCCTATGTGCGGTTTCGTAGCATTTGAGGATCATTAAAACTGGTCCACAATGGAAAGTGACAAAAATAAACTAATTTTAACGTGCCACAACCGCACCAAAACCTTGCCGAAAACCACTGCCAGAGCGTTTGAATAGACTTGAATGGGTGGCGTTGAAAGGCTTCAAATGCCTCCTGACTTGATATGAGGCTTCAATTTTGAAGCGATGCGGCGCTAATGCTTAGTGTGAACAGCACAATGTGCTGTCTATTATATCTTGTGCATAGGCATTTGAGGGGCGTTTTTAACGCATGTCAAACGCCTGCTTTTAATGCCAATGTAAACTGAGCCTTAAGGTTCATTTAAAAAAAAAAAAAAAAAAAAAAAAAAATAACAAACATGCCATTCTTACCTCCTCTGTCCAAGGGTTTTGCACAGAGTGGCCCAATCCTCCTTTTCTGGGGTCCCTCAGCAGCGCTCCAGACTCCTCCTCTTTGGCGAGTACCTCAACAGAGAGCCACATTCCATGGGGGGCACTTGAGTGGGTGTGCTCCCGAGTTCTGCTGCTGCGTCCATTGACACAGACAGCAGGACACGCCCCCGCCCCCCGTGTCACTAGATTTGATCTACAGCAGCGGACCCGAGACAGAGGCTGGAGCTGCTGTGCTCGTCCCTGTCGCTGGAACGATCGGGTTCAGGTAAGTAAAAGGGGAGTTCCATCGCTAAACAATGATCAACCTTTATAAGCATCAAAGTTGGAATGGGACTTTTTTTATTATTATAATATAATTAGAGCGATCGAGCTCATGTGTTATGAACGAAACCAATGAAGAACAGACTAACAGAGATTGCCTTTTTATATGTACAGTATGTTACTTTTTTAACTTTTGTGACATTGATTTACCATTTAATTTTTCAATGTGTTCAAGGTTTCAAAACGCTAACAATTTTAAATATTTTTCAAAACTTCCACAGCACACCTGCAAATCCCATGGGGCACGGCACCGTTTGAGAATCGCTGGTTTATAGGAAGCAATGCTACGAAAAAAAAGTTCATAGTTTCTATTTTTCTTTCGGCAAATCTGTGGGTGCGAGGAGCAGGTGAAAGCATACTGTGGAAATGGGTGTAGCTCTGCTTTATTTTTGTCTTCTGGCCTGAGCTGAACAGGTAGGAGTCTTCAGTATAATGTACAGTAGCCCAGCCTAGCAATTCCACAAGCATAGCAAACTAGAGCGGAAACCTCCCCTCACAACCTTGTACAGGTGTGCCTCACTCATTCTCTGGAATGCCAGATAAGATCCAGCACTTTCCCGGCAAGTAGGAGCAGCAGACGGTCATCAAACTGGGAGGAGTCTATAGACAGGAACTGCCAGTCTCATCCTGTTTCCTTCACCAACTCCCCGACCTGGATAAAGTGAAGTTTGGTTACGGCTGAAGCTCTGCTTTGTTTTCATTCCTAGTTTAGAAATACGTCGGATACGCAAACTGAGCGATTGGTGAGTAATTTACGGACTAAAACAGCATTGTATGGGCATGTTTGGTTTAAAGCTCATGTTACGAGTTCAGGGTGTGTTCATTTACCGTATTAGAGTATCGCTGTCAGTCTTTGTCGTGCTTTATTGCATATATTACTTGGCAAGTAATGGTTGGAACTTCTATTATTCCCTTTTTTTCCTTTTTTTTTTTTTTTTAAAACGTGGGGTTTGTTTCGGTCACGTGGCAGGACGTATCTTCGTGCTGTGTAATCATATAAGACAGATCACATTTCCACTATTATCGCTATCTGCATATCTTGTAGGTTATGCACAGTCTCTTCGCTATATATTGTTTTCTGTCTAATGCTGTTAAGTAACTCTGTAACATATCTCGAATTGTTAGAGCAAAGTAATCGAAAGCTTTAAAAAAAAAAAAAAATTTCTTACGCAGTTGGATTTGTGTGAACTTTCTGGGCCCTTTATCTCCCCCCCCCCCCAGCATTGTTCTCCACACAAGAATGTTTTACCTAATTCGGTGTTCGGAATTTGCTACCACGCCCTTCCCACTGGAAGTTTCTGTTCTGGTTGTGTACGCCTGTTGCGTTGCTTGTTCAATGTCAGTAGCTTGTTGCAACAAGCCTTCGTTATCTGTATGGAATTTTGTGCTCCAATTAGAAACTGCTGGATGTCTGTAGTTTCACATTACTCTCTTTTCTCTAGAAGTTTGCTGCCTTTCTTCAGCTTTTAGCCAACTATTGCTAATGAAGAAATGTGGCTTAGCTCAGTCTAACCAGTTGCAGTGTACAGGTAGCACTAGATCTACTTTGACAGTTTAACCCTGGCCAATTCTGGCACTTTGCTCCTAAATGTAAAAAATAAATATTATTTTTTTTTTCCTTCTCTAGAAAATGACCCAGAACCCTCCCCAAACTTTTTTTTTTTTTTTAATATAATGTGAAAGATGTTATGCACAGTAAATATATACCTATTCCACATCCTTGCTGGGTTCTTTACTGTAAGCGGAATTCCCTTCCACAGGCGGTGGTCTCAGCAGGGAGCATCGATAGTTTCAAGAAACTATTAGATAATCACCTGAATGACCGAAACATACAGGGATATACAATGTAATACTGACATATAATCACACACATAGGTTGGACTTGTGTCCTCCTTTTTTTTTTTTTTTTTTTTCTTCAACCTCACCTACTGTGTAAACTAGCATATCACGCTTTAAAAGTGCGCACACTCGTTGAACGGCGACAAACTTTTACCCTTAAAAATCTCCATAGGCGATATTTAAAAAAACTCTACAGGTTGCATGTTTTGAGTTAAAGGAGGTCTAGGGCTACAATTATTGCTCTCGCTCTACCGATCGCGGCGATACCTCACATGTGTGGTTTGAACACCATTTTCATATACCCTTTTATTTTTACTGTTCTTGTGTGGGGGGAAAAAAAAAATTGTCACTTTTTATTCCTACTACAAGGAATGTAAACATCCCTTGTAATAGAAAAAAAGCATGACAGGACCTCTTAAATTTTAAGATCTGGGGTCAAAAAGACCTTAGATCTCATTTACATTAAAATGCAATAATAAAAAGTCTGTTTTGAGGTCGCTTCTGTCCTGCAATGGTATGGAGACGGGTGGGTGCCATCTTCCCCCTCACATGTCTCCATACCAAGCCAGGGAGAGGACCCGATCGCCTCCGCCGCTACCGACTGCTCCAGAGAACGGCGGGGGGAAAGAATCTGCCACAGAGACCACTTTTATCTGACACCAGACCGCTCACTGAAGAGGATACCGGAGTTATGGTAGCTAGCTGCTGTCATAATGATATCCCTCTTCAAAGTGCCTACTTATATCAGAGTGAGCCGGTCCAGCAGTGGTTAAAATAAATTTGATTAAAAATCAGAATTATTACCATATGGGCCTACTACTAACTATCCTAACGCAAGTGACACCAAGACAGTGATCAGTGAAAAATCTGAAAATTGCACTTGGTGACAGTGAAAGGGTTAACTGGGGGGTGACAAGTGTACTGGTGTCAGTGTAGTGTTGTGTACTCGCGGTAAGATGTTCCCTCCTGTCTCACTGGAACCGAAAAGGACTCCACAAGGGGAGGTGACATCGCTTCCTCTGCCCGTGTTTACATTACACAGGCAGAGGACAGTCTGCCATTCACCAGACCAGAAATCATTGGTCTCGACCTGGAGACTGATCAGTTCTGGAACAAATCCAATCGCCGTGGGGGATGCAGGGTGCACATGCGCGCCGGATGTACACCTACGGCGATTCGCACAGCGGTGGCAACCTGACGCAGTATGAGGACAACTGGTCGGCAACCAGTTAATAAAGGACCTAATGTTTGGGGGTTCCCAGTAATTTTCTAGCAAAAAATATTGATTTTAACTTAAACAAGTGTCAGAAAAAGATTTAGACTTTAAAGTTGAAAAAAAAAAAAAAAAAAAATGCCTAAAAAAAAAAACTAAAAAAAAATATAAAGGGGGGGGGGAATTTTAACTAGCGTGAAATGGCTGTTGTTAGGAAGTCTTCCTATGCCGCAGTGATCTTCAGTCTTCTCCTCCCCACGTTGTCTTCTGGGGAATGGGGCGCAGCATGTTATGGGAACTGTGTCCCACAACACATCGCGTTCCATTCACAAAGCGCTGCGCGACTCGCGCATGCACAGTAGTTAACGGGCAGTGAAGCATTAAGGCTCCACTGCCTGTTTCCCTTAGGATAGCGGTGCCAGGACCCGAGAGCCGTGGGATGGGTCGGCCTCGGGCAGCCGACATTGCGGGCACCCCGGACAGGTAAGTGCTTATTTAAAGTCAGCAGCTACAGTTGTGTTTTTTTTTTTTTTTTTTTTTTTTCCCGGCCGGAATACCGCTTTAAGTGGTTAAACTTCCTGCATTTACATGTTGTTTAAAAACTTGTCAGACTGCCTGGATTTTTTTTTTTTTTTCCACACAGAAGTTTATCCCTTTGATCTAAGAAGGAAGAGTTAGTTACAATGTTTCATGTTAAAAATTTGGCAGACTGCCCTGATGTAATGAGCAGATAAGTCTCTCCACTTGTTATATGAAAGAATCGGCAAACTCTGCAATAGAGATGTCAGGGGGGTTTGAATCGAGATCATGATTTTTTTTTTTTTAACGATTAATTGTGCAGCTCTAATAAGCGCTTGTGAGGGTGTGTTTGTTTTTTTTGTTTTTTTTTTTTTTTTTTTATTTCACTGTTTTTTTTTTTTGGGGTGAACGGGTAGGGGTATGATGTACCCGATACCCATTCACATCGGGGGAGGGTGGGATCTGGGGGGCCCCCTAGTTCCAGATTCCGATTAGCCCCCTGCCTGCATACCCCAAAAACCACAGCCCAGGTTTGTTGGGAAGAGGCCCTTGTCCCCTGGGGGGTTTGGGGGGCAGCTTATATCCGGGTCCCGGTTCCTTGTGAATACCACTAGACCCGAAGGGCTTGGTAGGGGCCAGGGGCACGCAATTTTTTTTTTTTTTTCTTCCCCCCCCACTTGCATTCAGCTGTCAGTGGTAAACCCCACTGCCAGCTGATGACTCATCGGTTACTTCCCGGCCCCCTCCTTAGCAACCAGCTATATGCAGTGTGTGGGTTTTTTTTTTTTTTTTCCCCCAGTGTGTTTTACAAGAAGAAAAATAAACGCAAAATGCATGAAAACTGCATGCAAAATGCATAAACAAGGGTTTAAAAAAAGCATCAAACGCAGCCTAAATGTACATATTCTACGGTAACTGAGTACTAAAATTTTATAGGTTAAAGTTACATAGTTGGTCAGGTTGAAAAAAAGACAAGTCCATCTAGTTCAACCAATAAAATTGATCCATGGAATATCCGACTGGGCGCGAAGCGTCACCTCTCTGAAATTTAGTTTCTGCAGGTTGTGATGTCTGTAAAGTTCATGTGCGTGTAAAGGCTGGCGTACCAATATTTTTTAGTAATATATAGTGTATGTAACTATATAAAAGTAGAAGGGCAGACAGCGTACCTGCAGTTCGGGGCATTGCCCTTCGGTCTGTCAGCCGCACTGAGGATTTTTACAAAAGTAATTGTGGAAGCATTGGTTCTTCTGTGATTGCAGGAAGGTGGCAGTAATTCACTACCATGATGACCTTCTATTCTTTTCAACCTCTGAGAAGAAACTGTTTTAGGGGTTGGGCACTAGCCCAAAACAATTTAGGCTTGGTTCACACCTATGCGTCTTTTGTTGCTTTTTGCAGAAACACACTACAGCTCATTTAACATGGGTTCCTATGGGACACATTCACATCCTATGCTTTTTTTCAGCCAACCCCTTTCGGGGGTCAGTGGATCTCCCCCCTTTATCAGGGCTACACTAAAACATAATATAATGTAAATATAATTGTGACTGTTAACATAGTGAGTTTTTAACAATTTGTAGAACATCAGATAACATGCATATATCCAAAAATATATACACCTAAACCTGTACACGTGCATAGAAATATCAGATGGTATGTGATCATGTTTGTTCATGGCACACATTTGTGAAGGCTCATGGCATCCTGTAGAGGAAAAATACAAACATTATTACCGACCGATGTAACATACGCTGCTAGACTTCAAGTGGTTGTACCAGGATGATACCTGCAGCTGCACTTGCATGTGTGGTGCGAACACAGTTTACGCATGCATTCGCTTCTGCACACGAGCATGGGAGGGGGGGCGCTTTACTTTTCCTTTTTTTTTTTTTTTTTTTTCCTTAACACTTTTTTTGCTATCACAAGAAATGTAAACTTCCCTTGTGATCGCAACAAAGCATGACAGGTTCTCTTTATAGAGACCATAGGTTCTCTCCCATCTATTTAAAATGGGAGAGACATACCCAAAAGCGGCGAAATGCTTGTCTCTTCCGGTCTCCTCGACCATAGAGATCTGATGGTCAGGTCCCCTGATCACCTCTATTGTCATTGGTTGCAATGGCCGGTGTCCCGACGAATACTGCCTCTCATCGAAAAATGCCTCTGATGGGTGTGCGCATGCGCAGTACCAAATGTCACTCCAGCTGATATGTTGATCAGCTGGCGTGACGTCAATGCAGCGCATGTGCAGATCGTCCAAGGCATTATCCGATGATATGCAAACAGCGGTGGGAGAAAGTACTTGTCAGATTCTGCCTGGTTGTTGCAGGCTGCTTCTAAAGGTGATCCAGAATGTCATCTGCTGCTCGGATCGCTTTTTGAAGAAGAAAGGGATCGCTTTTAGAAGAAAAATACTGGGATTATGGCTGACAGCTGCAGCCATGGGCTTCAGTAAACCACCTGAAAACCGTGGTGTGTGTGTGTGTGTGTGTGTGTGTGTATGTATGTATGTATGTATGTATGTATATATATATATATATATGTATGTATGTGTATATATATATATATATATATATATATATATATATATATATATATATATATATATATATATATATATATATATATATATATATTATATTTTGGAGCTGCACGATTCTGGCTAAAAATGAGAATCCAAAATTTTTTTTTTTTTGCTTAGACTAAAGACCATGATTTTCTCATTTTTGCTGCATAACATCATAACATCTTTCACATTACAGGGGGTCCCCGACTTACGAACATCCGAGTTGCGAACAACTCCTACTTACGAACGGGGCCCGAATGACGTCACTGCCGGCCGAATCTTCCTCTCCTTGCTTGACTGAGCCGTTCCTCCGTTCCTGGCCTGCCCATCCACAGGCCTGGTACGGTCTGGTGGCCTGCCAGGCCGCTAAAACTGCCCGTCGTGGCCGCGGCCTAGTGAAGCCTCCAGGATCCCCGGTCTTTCCTGCGCCGCTGCCCCGCCGAGGTGCACTGCGCCGGCCTGCCCGGACTTGGATCACAGACACTGCTGCTGTCTCCATCCATCCATCTCCCTGCTGTGCCATCACACATCAGCTCCCCTCTCTCTGGTGTCTCCTGTCCCTGCTGCCATGTAAACAGTGAGAGGGGAGAGCTGTGCTGTGGAAATCTAGCACAGTGCTGGGACTCCTGTTTTGGAGGTGACAGGGTCAATAAAGAGAACCTGTCACCTCCAATTGCTATCACACAGGGAATTGTTTTCTCCTGTGTGATAGCAATAAAGTTTAAATGAAAAAAAATTGATAAAAATTAAAAAAAAATAAGAAATACAGTAATTAAATTAATAAAATAAAAAAGAAGTAATTAAAGTAAAGAATAAGAAAAATAATATTAAAAATAAAAAAATTATACAAAAATAAATAAAAGACTGGATGTGCGCTGAAAAAAAGGTACTGTTCCGACTTACAAATTCGACTTAAGAACAAACCTACAGTCCCTATCTTGTTCGTAACCCGGGGACCCCCTGTATACTAAAAAAATTGGGCTAACTTTACTGTTAATAATTTTTTTAAATTCAAAGTGTATTTGTCCCCAAAAAATTGTATTTGAAAGACCACTGCGCAAATACAGTGCGACATAAAACATTGCAAAAAAAACGCCATTTTAATTACTCCTGAACCCCCAACCCCCCCCGGTAATTTTTTTTGGGGGGGAGGGGTATCTAATTTTGACAGGTACCCAGCTTCCGCTCATGGCGCCGAGCGGAAGTTCTCTTCCATTCCCTCCCTGCAATCTTCTGGAACATGTCACATGTCTCAGAAGATTGCCCAGCCATTCAGATTGCGTGACTCACGCATTCGCTTGCGCACCCGGCTGTGAAGCCGCAAGCTGTCAGACGGGTGCCCAAACTTGCAGTTCCGGCACTGCGGAGAGGAAGAGAACCGTGGCTTTGGGCGACCACATCGCTGGACCATGGGACAGGTGAGTGTCTGTTTAAGTCAGCAGCTACACTTTTTGCGATTCGGCATTGCTTCACTTTTAACTGACAATTGCGCGGTTGCGCGATGCTGCACCCAAACAAAAGTCATGTCCTTTTCCCCCACAAATAGAGCTTTCTTTTGGTTGTATTTGATCACCTGTGCGGTTTTTATTGCGCTATAAACGGGGGAAAAAAGAGCGTCAATTTTGAAAAAACACTTTTTTATTGCTATAATATCCCCAAAAAACACCATTTTTTTTTTTTTTTTTCCTCAGTTTAGGCCGATATGTATTCTTCTACATATTTTTGTTAAAAAAATCGCAATAAGCGTATATTGATTGGTTTGCCCAAAAGTTATAGCGTCTACAAAATAGGGGATAGTTTTATGGCATATTTATTATCATTATTTTTTTTTTTTTTAGTAGTAATGGGGGCGATCTGCGAGGTGTTTTTTGGGACTGCGACATGGCGGACATGTCAGACAATTTTGACACATTTTTGGGACCATTGGCATTTATACAGCGATCAGTGTTATCAAAATGCATTGATTACTGTCAAAATGTCACTGGCATCGAAGCGGTTAACACTAGGGGGCGATCAAGGGGTTAATTGTGTTCCCTAGTGTGTGTTCTAACTGAAGGGGGGAGGGGACTGTGTAGGCGAGATGACAGATCGCTGTTCATACTCTGTATGAACAGATGATCTGTCTCTTCTCCCCTCAGAGAACCGGAGAACTGTTTGCACACACAGATCCCGGTTCTCCGTGTGCCCCGAGCGATCGTGGGAGATTCGTGCAGCCGAGCCATGCTGCCGCAGTGCAACTGCGGCGGCTGGTCGGCAAGCAGTTAATCAATGCAGAAATGGGTGGCACTCCGCTTTAAGTGGTTAAACTGACCTCATTTACAAACTGAAGTTCATTACTTTGATCTAAAAGATACTTTGTTTATAGTTCTCTCCGCCCAGACAATGTTGTGATAAACTTGGCAGGCTGCCGTGTGTGTGTGTGTGTGTGTGTGTGTAGATAGATAGCTATGTCTCTGTCATCATAGGACACAGAGCCTTAAGTATTTACTTAGTGGGTTATAGCTACCTTCAGGTGTTGACACTGGCACACCAAATACAGGAAGTTGATTCCCCTATATAACCCATCCTCCTTCCAGGAGTCCTCAGTTTTTTCGCCAGTGTCTAAGGCTCGATTCACACAGGGGCAACACGACTTCAACGCGACTTTGCAACGCGACTTTAACCCGACTTCAACACGACTTGTGGATCCGACTTTCAATGAACGGGGATCCGACTTGGATCCCCGCCACTGTGTTTGGTATGAATCTTTAGGGGGAACTCCGCGCCAAATTTTAAATAAAAATCCGGCATGGGTTCCCCCCCCAGGGGCATACCAGGCCCTTGGGTCCGGTATGGATCTTGAGGGGAACCCCCCCTACGCCGAAAGGACGGCGTGGGGGGTCCCCCCAATCCATACCAGACCCTTATCCGAGCACGCAGCCCGGCCGGACAGGAATGGGGGTGGGGACGAGCGAGCGCCCCCCCTCCTGAGCCGTACCAGGCCGCATGCCCTCAACATGGGGGGGGTTGGTGCCTTGGGGGAGGGGGGCGCGCTGCGGCCCCCCCCCACCCCAAAGCACCTTGTCCCCATGTTGATGAGGACAAGGGCCTCTTCCTGACAACCCTGGCCGTTGGTTGTCGGGGTCTGCGGGCGGGGGGCTTATCGGAATCTGGGAGCCCCCTTTAATAAGGGGGCCCCCAGATCCCGGCCCCCCACCCTATGTGAATGAGTATGGGGTACATGGTACCCCTACCCATTCACCTAGGGGAAAAAAGCGTCAATAAAACAAACCGTACACAGGTTTTTTAAAATAATTTATTAGGCAGCTCCGGGATCTTCTTCCGACTTCGGGGGTCTCTCCGCTGTCTCCTCCCGGTGTCCGCATCTTCTGCCGGCTCCTCTGCTATCTTCTGCAGCTCAATTGCTAGCGGTGGTCCGGACTTCTGCCTTCTTCTTTTCTTCCAAAGATGTTGACACGACGCTCTCTCCAGCTGGAATGGTCTGAACGCTCCGCAACGGACTTATATAGGCGGTGACCCCGCCCCCTTATGAGGTCACTGTCCCAGGGCATGCTGGGGCTGTGCCGTCATAAGGGGGCGTGGTCATCACCCGGTGACCACGCCTCCTAAAACGTCACAGACCCAGCATGCCCAGGGACTGTGACGGCATAAGGGGGCGGGGTCACGGCCTATATAAGTCCCTTGCAGAGCGCACAGAAACCATTCTGGCTGGGGAGAGCGTCGTGTCAACATCTCTGGAAGAGAAGAGGGAAGAAGATGATCCAGAGGTCCGGACCACCGCTGGCAAAAGAGCACCAGAAGATAGCGGTGGAGCCGGCAGAAGATGCGGACACCGGGAGAAGACGCCGGAGAGACCCCCGGAGTCGGAAGAAGATCCCGGAGCTGCCTAATAAATTATTTTAAATACCTGTGTACTGTGTTTTTTATTGACGCTTTTTTCCCTAGGTGAATGGGTAGGGGTACCATGTACCCCATACCTATTCACATAGGGTGGGGGGCCGGGATCTGGGGGCCCCCTTATTAAAGGGGGCTCCCAGATTCCGATAAGCCCGCAGACCCCGACAACCAACGGCCAGGGTTGTCGGGAAGAGGCCCTTGTCCTCATCAACATGGGGACAAGGTGCTTTGGGGTGGGGGGGCCGCAGCGCGCCCCCCTCCCCCAAGGCACCAAACCCCCCATGTTGAGGGCATGCGGCCTGGTACGGTTCAGGAGGGGGGGGGGCGCTCGCTCGTCCCCACCCCCATTCCTGTCCGGCCGGGCTGCGTGCTCGGATAAGGGTCTGGTATGGATTGGGGGGGACCCCCCACGCCGTTTTTTCGGCGTAGGGGGTTCTCCTCAAGGTCCATAACAGACCCAAGGGCCTGGTATGCCCCTGGAGGGGGAACCCATGCCGGATTTTTATTTAAAATTTGGCGCGGAGTTCCCCTCAAGATCATTTGAGCACAAGTCGCATGCCGAAGTCGGATCATGCGAGACGGCGATCCGACTTCAATGATAGTCAATAGGCTGAAGTCGGATCAAAGTCGGATCCAAGTAGTACAGGGAGTACGCTCTGAAGTCGGAGCGACTTCAGTAGTGTCTATTAAGACGCTCCCATGCACTGTAATGTGAATCTCTTTCTGGGGCGACTTGAGGGCTTACAAGTCGGATCCCAAGTCGCGGTAGTGTGAACCAAGCCTAAAGGTGTTGGCACGAGTGAAGATGTGCTCTGCGGAGCTCCAGGAGGGATCCATGCTGGATTTAAAAAGCCTCCACAACCGGATCCATCCCGCCACTGCGGCTCCAGGATGGTACCCGGGCCTCGCATACAAGAACGAGGTTTTGCCTGTAATGCTCCTCCTTTGAGGGCTGGACCCTTGGAGCCAGGACTCTTTGTGGTCTTGCTACATTACCTAAAGCTGTCCTGAGGGGTGCTATACATGGTCCAAAAGAGTGGAACCCCTATTAAAAAGGCCCCAGTCTTTGAAGGTTTAAACACACTGCCCGCCGTAATGGATGAAGTTTGGATCTGTTTACAGCAGTATCCTGCAGCGAGGAAAGCATAGGAACTGCAAAGTCCACCTATGACTTTTCTTTCAATTATATTGTAAAATGCCTTAAACTCCTCTAGAGGTAGTAATAGTGTATAGACCCTGTTTAAATCTGTGCTAATACAGCGTGTGTCTCAGCAGCTGAAGGGGGGGTGTCCCCCCCGTCCCCCCCCCCCCCCCCCCCCAAATGGGGAAACTGAGTGGCTAGGGATACATGTTATGTTTAAACAAGCATAAATCTGTAAAGCTGATAAAGACTGTGTAAATCCTCTCCCTCCCCTCTGAGGTGACTCTTGCTATAGCACATGAAAGGGCGTGGCGCATAGACTATCAGGCTCACAGCTGAAAAAGTTTAAAGCTGATACTCTGGGAAACAGACAGTGTCTATCAGAGCAGCTGAAGCAAGGCTGCCACAGGACACAGAAGCGCTGGTGCACGTGTGGGGTTTACACAGGCATTTGCAGTAGAGGAGAAAACGTATTGTTTAGCATTAGATCATTCTATGCTACCAGTGTATTTCCTACTATTGTTCAAATAAATAGAACAGTTCTTAGAGTACCTTTTTGCTTTTGTGCTTTGCAGTATGGCTTCAATGCTAACTACTAAGGCACCAAAACCACCCCCAGGCGCTGGGAACTCCAGACATGCCTCCACATTGTCATCCTCTCCGGAGATACCTGATATGGCAAGCCAGGGTGAGTCATTGGAAGCAATTGGTGGTGCAACTGCTTCTCACACTTCAGCCCCTGTATACGTGACTGAAGATGCATTTTCCTCTGCCCTGCAGGGCTTAGAAGGAAGATTAGCGGCTTTAATCGCATCCTGCATTAAAGGGGATAAGAAGTGTGCTATATCCCTCTCTCCCACACCAAACCCCTTTCAGGGGAACAGTGGGGACAGGATGAGGTATTAGGCCCCTTTCACACGATCGGACCGTTCAGGTCCGCCTGTCAGTTTTGACGGCGGACCTGAACGGGCGATCCATGTTAGCCTATGGGGCGTCGGATGTCAGCGGAGACATTTTCGCTGACATCCGACCCCGTCCGATCCGCTAAAAGCAGACGTATGGCTCTACGTCCAGATCCGTCGCTATCGGATCGGGTGAGATCTGACGAAAACGGACACGCTGTCCGTTTTCGTCCGATCCCTCCATAGGCGGCAGCGGCGCCTGACAAGCCCCTCCCCCGCTCAGTGAGCAGAGGGGGACCTGTCATCCGCCGGCTCAGCGGAGATCAACGGACAGATCTCTCGCTGAGCCGGCGGACCGAGGCGGGCTCCGTAAAAACTGAGCCCGCCTCGTGTGAAAGGGGCCTTACCCTCAAACGATCGGGAAAAACAAACCAATTACTCCTCTGCGGAGGAAACAGTTAAATTTTCAGCTTCACAATCTCAGGTACAAATCCTTACGGACATGGTTCGCTCCACTTTCATGCTACCCCTAACAGAGTCAGCTGAAAGTCTGGTTTCTTCTTTGGGTTCCTTGAAACCTTCACAACCAGTGCATGCGTTTCCAGTCCACACATTACTAGAGAAGCTTATTTATACCGAATGGGATCATCCGGACAAGCATTTTCTCCCTCCAAAGAGATTCTCGGTTTTCTATCCTGGGGTGGGGGGGGGGAGTCACCAAAAAATGGAAAGTTCCAGCAGTAGATGCTGTGATTTCCAGTGTGAATAAAAGTTTAACTTGTCCAGTGGACAATGTACAAATGCTAAAGGATCCAACAGATAAAAAGTTGGAATTCCTGTTAAAATCCTCTTTTTCTTTAGCAGGTACTGTTGCTCAGCCTGCAATTGCAGCTATAGGCATCTGTCAGTCCTTAAAAGACCAGTTCACAGAGGTCCTTAACGAGCTCCCTGCACAACAGGCCAATGAGTTGGCCGAATTACCAAAAGCATTATGTTTTGCCATAGATGCTATAAAGGATTCTATTCACCAGGCGTCTTGCCTTGCACTTGTACACATGCGTAGGACCCTTTGGCTAAAGGGTTGGTCTGCCAAAGCACCCTGCAAAAACCTACTGTCTAGGTTTCCATTTCATGGGGAGCGACTATTTGGCGATGATTTGGATAAATACATCCAGACAATTTCCAGTGGAAAAAGTACTCTTTTGCCAGTCAAAAGAAAGTATAAACGTCCTTCATTTAAACTTTCTCTCCTGCGCCAAGCACATCCGCCTCTAGGCAGTGGCGATGGCTTCCACCGTCAGATTCCAGATGAAAATCGCAGGGTCAGGCCCAGGCTCAAAGGAAGACCTGGAGCCGCAAGACTACAAAGCAGAATACTAAGACCTCTTCACCAAGGTGAAGGGGGGGGGGGGGGGGGAGACTTCTGCATTTCACAGAAGTCTGGCAGAGGGAAATTCAGGACAGATGGGCTTTCTCCATAGTGACTCCAGGATACAAACTAGAGTTTCGGGAATTTCCACAATCTCACTTTCTGAGATCAAATGTTCCCAAGGATCCAGGGAAAAGACAGTCCCTGTTTCAAGCATTAGACCGATTATTGACTAATTATTGGGTAATCGTACAGATCCCCACAGGAGAACAAGGTTTAGGTTTCTATTCAAACCTGTTTACGGTACCAAAACCGAATGGAGATGTCAGACCCATTCTGGATCTAAAAATTTGCTCAAAATATTTCCCACCCGCCAAAGGTTTCTGCGATTCGAAGTGGAACAGCAGCACTTTCAGTTCGCGGCCTTACCCTTCCGGCTAGCTACAGCACCACAGGTATTCACAAAAATACTGGCCCCACCTCTAGCCAGGTTGAGGGCACAGGGCATAAGGCGTACCTAGATGATCTATTGTTAATAGACCAGTCAGTGACTCGCTTAAGGCAAGGCGTACGCATTACAACCAGTTACCTGGAAAGTCTTGGTTGGATCCTCAACCTTGAAAAGTCTTTCTTTAAAACCAGTAAGAAAGCTGGATTACTTAGGCCTGATCATAGATACAGCCCAGAAAAGGTTGTTCTTGCCTCCAGCAAAGATCAGCTCCATACAAGAGCTGGTACGGATGGTCAGGTCAAAAGCAAATCCTTCAATTCGCCTTTGCATGAGGTTGTTGGGAAAGATGGTAGCTTCATTTCGAAGTAGTACCCTATGCCCAGTTCCATTCAAGACTGCTGCAAAACAGAATCCTCTTTGCTTGAAACAAGATGATCCAAGCTTTGGAATTGCCAATGCGGCTGTCCCCAAGAGTGTCTCAAAGCCTCAGTTGGTGGTTACGAAGCCAGAATTTGCTGAAGGGGAAACCCTTCAGACTAATAGTCTGGAAAGTAGTAACGACAGATGCCAGCCTCTCATGCTGGGGAGCGGTACTAGAGGAGACGACTGTCCAGGGACAGTGGTCAAAACTCGAAAGATCCCTGCCCATCAACATCCTAGAGATTCGGGCAGTGTATCTGGCTCTGAAAACCTGGACCTCCCAGGTTAAAGAATTGTCCAGTCCGGATTCAATCCGACAATCCCACGGCTGTGGCCTATATCAATCACCAAGGGGGCACCAAGAGTCTCTCAGCTCAGAGATGGGTGAACCATATCCTAACTTGGGCAGAAAGGAATGTCCCAGCCACATCGGCAGTTTTCATTCCGAGAGTAGAAAATTGGCAAGCGGACGATCTAAGTCAGCAGCAGTTATTCCCAGGGGAATGGTCTCTTCACCCCGAAGTGTTTCGGGCTGTTTGCCAAAGATGGGGGACTCCGGACATCTTCTAGCTTCCAGATTCAACATGAAGTTAGTCAACTTTGTGTCCAGAACAAGGAATCCACTCGCATACGGAACAGATGCGCTGGAAACTCCTGTGGGATCAGTTTTCACTGATCTACGCTTTTCCCCCCGATTCAGTTGCTGCCTTGACTTCTTTGCAGGATCAAGCTGGAAAGAAAGCCAGTAATTCGGTAGCACCAGCATGGCCCAGAAGGTCATGGTATGCAGAGATCGTAAAGATGGCAGTGGAGGGTCCTTGTCCTCTCCCACTAAGGCCAGGCCTGCTATCGCAGGGGCCGATATTCCATCCTACTTTACAAACGCTAAATTTAACGGCTTTGCTATTGAAACCCACATTCTGAAGAAGCGTGGGCTTTCCAGTTCTGTTATCTCAACTTTAATCAATGCAAGGAAACCAGTTTCCAGAGCTGTATATTATAGAGTTTGGAAAGCTTATGTTTCCTGGTGTGAATCCAAGGGTTGGCACCCTCGAAGATATATTATAGGCAGGAACTTGCCTTTCTACAATTGAGCTTACAGATGAAGTTGGCACTAAGTACTATTAAGGGCCAAGTCTCAGCCTTATCGGTTTTATTTCAAAGACTGCTTGCTATACATTATTTAGTCCGGGGTTTTATGCAAGGGATGCGGATTAATCCACCAGTTAAATCACCTTTTTAACCTCTTGGGACTTGAATTTAGTTTTGTTAGTGTTACAAAAACCGCCATTTGAACCATTACAGCATTTTCCCTCAGTCCTTCTGACTAGGAAGCTGATATTTTTGGTTGCTATATCCTCAGCAAGGAGGGTTTCAGAATTGGCTGTTCTTTCTTGTAAAGAGTCATATTTGATTATTCATGAGGACAGAGTGGGGTTACGCCCTCGTCCAGGCTTTTTGCCAAAAGTGGTTTCAGGCTTTCGTCTGAATGAAGATATTTTCCTGCCATCCTTCTTTTTTTTTTTTTTTCCCCCAAAACCATGTTCCAGGGAAGAAGTCACTACATTGTCTTGATGTAGTGAGAGCAGTGAAAATCTAGTTAAAGAAAATTGCTCAGATTCTTAAGACTGATGTCTTCTTTATTCTGCTAGAGGGTCCTAAAAAAAAAAAGACAGGCAGCGTCAAAATCCACTGTTGCTAAGTGGTTTCGGCAAGTTATAATTCAAATTTATGATTTAAGGGGTAAGATTCCCCCCCCCCCCCCCCCCCCCTATTCAAGTTAAGGCGCACTCTACCAGAGCAGTTAGTGCTTCTTGGGCAGTGCGTCACCAGGCCTCCTTTGCTCTGATCTGCAAGGCCGCAACTTGGTCTTCGGTCCATACATTCACAAAATTTTACCAAGTGGATGTAAGAAGGAATGAGGATATTGCCTTCGGGCGCAGTGTGCTGCAGGCAGCAGTATAAGTCTTGACGGTCTGGGGGTGCCCTATGGGTTTGTTTCTCCCTCTCCTCAAGTAGCATTGCTATGGGACGTCCCACTGAGTAAATACTTAAGGCTCTGTCCTATGATGTATGATAAAGAAAATAGGATTTTTAAAACAGCTTACCTGTAAAATCCTTTTCTTGGAGTACATCATAAGACACAGAGGTCCCGCCCCTCTTTTTATGGGGTGAAAGTATATTGCTTGGCTACAAAAACTGAGGTACTCCTGGAAGGAGGAGGGGGATATATAGGGGAGTCAACTTCTGTATTGGGTGTGCCAGTGTCAACACCTGAAGATAGCTATAACCCACTAAGTAAATACTTAAGGCTCTATGTCCTATGATGTACTCCAAGAAAAGGATTTTACAGGTAAGCTGTTTTTAAAAAAATAAAGTGTGTGTGTGTGTGTGTGTGTGAGATAGATAGATAGATAGATAGATAGATACACAAAGGAAGAATGCAAAACAGCATTTTTTCCTTACTTGAAATGGCACTCTTCCTGATGGATTTAACAGCTACATTTACCTCGGCCTAAAAATTCAAGTGATATTAAAGGCGCAATTTAAAAAACAAAACGTCATACTTGCATGTTCTGTGCAACTCCAATCCTCCTTCTCGGGTCACCCGCCAGTGCTCCTGGTGAGTGCCCCCATGGCAAGCAGCTTGCCATGGGGGCACCCAAGCAAGCGTGCTCCCGAGCTGCTGCTCAGCTCTCCCTCTAGTCTCAGCCAGTGAAGAGGGAGAGTCCCCAGAGAGCCGAGACACTTGTGCACATTGCTGGATCACGACGGAGCTCAGGTGAGTATTGGGGGAGGGGTTGCTGCACACAGGTCATTTTTATGCATAGAATACATGAAGGTAAAAAAACCTTCAGCCTTTAGAACCACTTTATCCAGTCAGGAAGTTTCAAGCCAGCCACAGAAAACTTGACCCTTCTATGCCATCAGAAGTCCTTTGTACAGTGGGGACGGAAAGTATTCAGACCCCCTTAAATTTTTCACTCTGTTGTATTGCAGCCATTTGCTAAAATAATTTAAGTTCATTTTTTTTTCCTCAATGTACACGCAGCACCCCATATTGACAGGAAAACACAGATTATTGACATTTATGCAGATTTATTAAAAAAGAAAAACTGAAATATCACATGGTCCTAAGTATTCAGACCCTTTGCTCAGTATTTAGTAGAAGCACCCTTTTGATCTAATACAGCCATGAGTCTTTTTGGGAAGGATGTAACAAGTTTTTCACACCTGGATTTGGGGATCCTCTGCCATTTCTCCTTTGCAGATCCTCTCCAGTTCTGTCAGTTTGGATGGTAAACGTTGGTGGACAGCCATTTTTAGGTCTCTCCAGAGATGCTCAATTGGGTTTAAGTCAGGACTCTGGCTGGGCCGTTCAAGAACAGTCACGGAGTTGTTGTGAATCCACTCCTTCATTATTTTAGCTGTGTGCTTAGGGTCATTATCTCGTTGGCAGGTAAACCTTCGGCCCAGTCTGAGGTCCTGAGCACTCTGGAGAAGGTTTTCGTCCAGGATATCCCTGTGATTGGTTGCATTCATCTTTCCCTCGATTGCAACCAGTCGTCCTGTCCCTGCAGCTGACAAACACCCCCACAGCATGATGCTGCCACCACCATGCTTTACTGTTGGGACTGTATTGGACAGGTGATGAGCAGTGCCTGGTTTTCTCCACACATACCGCTTAGGATTAAGGCCAAAAAGTTCTATCTTGGTCGCATCCGACCAGAGAATCTTATTTCTCACCATCTTGGAGTCCTTCAGGTGTTTTTTTTAGCAAACTCCATGCAGGCTTTCATGTGTCTTGCACTGAGGAGAGGCTTCCGTTGGGCCACTTTGCCATAGAGCCCCGATTGGTGGAGGGCTGCAGGTGATGGTTGACTTTCTACAACTTTCTCCCATCTCCCGACTGCATCTCTGGAGCTCAGCCACAGTGACCTTTGGGTTCTTCTTTACCTCTCTCACCAAGGCTCTTCTCCCCCGATAGCTCAGTTTGGCCGGATGGCCAGCTCTAGGAAGGGTTCTGGTCGTCCCAAACGTCTTCCATTTAAGGATTATGGAGGCCACTGTGCACTTAGGAACCTTAAGTGCAGCAGAAATTTTTTTGTAACCTTGGCCAGATCTGTGCCTTGCCACAGTTTTTTGTCTCTGAGCTCTAAAGGCAGTTCCTTTTGACCTCATGATTCTCATTTGCTCCGACATGCACTGTGAGCTGTAAGGTCTTATATAGACAGGTGTGTGGCTTTCCTAATCAAGTCCAATCAGTATAATCAAACACAGCTGGACTCAAAAGAAGGTGTAGAACCATCTCAAGGATGATCAGAAGAAATGGACAGCACCTGAGTTAAATATGAGTGTCACAGCAAAGGGTCTGAATACTTAGGACCATGTGATATTTCAGTTTTTCTTTTTTAATCTGCAAAAATTTCAACAATTCTGTGTTTTTATGTGAATATGGGGTGCTGTGTGTACATTAATGAGGAAAAAATGATTTTAGCAAATAGCTGCAATATAACAGAGTGAAAAATGTAAGGGGGTCTGAATACTTTGTCCCCACTGTACATCCAAAAACCATTGGTAACACTGGCTTAAATCTTTGACAGTGTCATCATCCTGATCTCTCTTTACGGCAGTGAAGCATGGGCCCTGTTGATTACCCAGACTAATTAAATGGGACACCAGCCTCAAATTAAATATTCCGTAGCAGAAAATAGAAGGTCCCCTCCCCTTGGAGGGAACCTTCTCTTTCATATATGGAGGGCGAATCCCGAACCCTATTGACCCACACTGTTTTTGATGCAAATATTATGCTGTAACGAGTTGGTTATTTATTGTCTTCTCTGTAAGATATCGTTGTTGGATCGTTAATGTTCATGTATAACTCCTATGTCCACAACAAAGTGCCTCGGATGTGCCTGGGAACAGTGCTTTCGAGGGGATAATCTTTAGTTAACTAAGTTATACGCCTTTTTGTTTTTTCTTTGATCATTTAATGCACACTAATGCACACCTATTCTTTTGTGGATATAGGAGCACTTCAGATTGTGGAAACTGTGTGTATTACTCAAATATCTTCTTTGTAATTTTTCTACTCTTTGTGAAAACCTTCAATAAAAATATTGAAACAGAAATATTCCCATTGGTATGCTGCAAGCACCTCCCCTCCCAAATCCATCAGAACATCTCCAAAAATATTTGCTGAGCAGAGTCGCTTTACTACTCAGAACAGAAGAGGTCACCATCATACTCAGTCCCAGTAGTGGCTGGTGCTCAAAATTTTTGGGGGGGTGCAAACTGAAAAATTATGAAAAATACTGAAACAAAAATATCAAATGCAGCCAGCTGCGTCTCTCATATGCAGCCACTGTGCCGCCCGCTGTCTGCCCGGCACTTACCCCATCGTGGTGGCGGGTCAGGCAGCGGGTGACAGTGGTGAGCTGTGGGACTGGTATTGCGGGTCGGGCGATGGCTCCTGTGTCCTCTTTGCATCCTCTTCTGCTAGGCGGCCAATTGGCTCGCCTCTGCCTTCAGCCAATCGGGTGACCGGTATGAGATCCATGCCTCCTGATTGGCAGAGAGCCACTGCTCAGTCCAATTGCCAAACAGCAGCTCCAACTAATACCCCCACAAAGTCTTACTGTCCAGTGGTTCTCAACCTGGGGTCAAATGACTATTTGCCAGGGGTTACCATATCCTGGGCTGTTCTTGAAGCCCGCACCACTCTCCCAGCCTTATTGCAGCCTTATTGCACAATACCTATGATTTATAGTTGCCATTAAAATCCCCGCTACAGATCTCAGGTCAGCAGATGACCTTGATCAAGAACATCTAAGTAGGATGATCAGAACCCCCCCCGGCACTGCCACTGATACTCATCCCATTTCCTCCATTCCCTCCCCCCCACCAAGGAGTAAGAGAAGGAATAAAAATAGAGAATATATGGAAGGGAGAGGAAAAGAGATGGAACAAAGAAAAAGGAAGAGAAAGAACGAGAGACAGCTAGAGAGAGGGATGGGGAAAAAGAAACAAGAAATTAGAGGGAGGGATATAAAAGGGAAAGAAAGGAGAACAAAGAGTGGCACATCCTAAAGTGTACCATAAGGGTTTTTTAATACTGTACGAGTGGAAGGGACTCGGGAGCGCTAAATGTCCAAGGTTTAGGGTCGCAAAGTACTTGTCTTGGGTGCTGAAAACCCATGCTACGAAAAAAATTTTACTGTTTGGTAGAACCGCACAATTAATCGTCAAGAATCGTTATCGCGATCTTGACTAAAGTGTTTCACAATTCTTTCTATGCAAAGAATTCTCTGCTCTTCTGAAGCCACAGCCATCAAAAGAAAGGAAGGAAAAACCGGGCAGTCTGCTAAGAATCAAAACATATCAGTTGAACTTAAGTATAAACATTGTAACAATTTGTCAAAGGAATAGCCTTTGTGTGTAAGGGAAAAAAGTTTAACCACTTAAACACTAAGCCTTTTTCAGACATTTGTTGGTTTCAAGTTAAAATCGTATATTATTTTTTTTTTTTTTTTTGATAGAAAATTACTTAGAACCCCCAAACATATATTATAATATATATATTATATATTTTTTTTTTTTTTTGTAGACACCCTAGAGAATAAAATGGTGGTTGTTGCAATATTTTATGTCACACTGTAGTTGCGCAGCGGACTTTCAAATGCAATTTTTTTGAAAAAAAAAAAAAAAAAAAAAAAAGTAAAAAAGAACAAAACTAACCAGTAAAGTTAGCCCATTATAATATTTATTTATTTATTTTTTTTTGTATAATGTGAAAGTTTTTACGTCGTGATCTTTTTACTCTAAGCAAAACAATCGTGTTTCTCATTTTGGCAAGAAACCTGCAGCTCTGCTGTTTGGGGGTTTCCACAACTTGGGAAATTTTATCAAGGGGTCATGGCACTGGAGAGGTTGAGAACCACTGCTCTAGATCAAGCTGTGTGCCCTGCAGCAATCCTTCAACTCCCACCTTTTACAGCCAAAACTCGCAATATTGCATTCTAACAATCTCTCTTCTCTTTCTCTGTCCATACAAATTAGTTCTTTCACGTTTGTTCTTTAAATTATGCTTTATTTTATAGTGCTTATTCTGATTGTGTTCTTTCTCCTTAGAAATGACTCTAAACACTGGAAATATCAATTTTAAATGGGATCCAAAGAGCTTAGAAATCCGTACCCTGGCAGTTGAGCGACTGCTTGAACCCCTTGTTACTCAGGTATGTAAGCTTTACAAAACCTTGTCAGAATTCTAATATGTTAGCTGCCAGCTGTAGGTTACAGTATCGGGGCATGTACTTTACCCACTTTCTTACCAGCCGCCGCAGTACTGCGGCAGGCTGGCTCCCCTGCACGAGCCATTGTAGCCATACATAGCAGGGGTGCTGATGCTCGTGGCAGACGGTCGCGATGACCACCTGCCATGAGCGATCATAAGCGGGAGACACAGAACAGGGACGTGTGTGTGTGTGTGTACACACGTCCCTGTTCTGTTCTTACAGATCGTGTGCTCCTATTAGCTAGGAGCCACGATCCGTCACTTTGTCTAGTCAGTCCCCTCCCCCTTCAGTTAGAATCATCTCCCAGGGAACACAGTTAACCCCTAGATAGCCCCTAGTGTTAACCCCTTCGCTGCCAGTGACATTTTTACAGTAATCAATGCATTTTTATAGCATTGATCACTGTATTAATGCCAATGGTCCCAAAATTGTCCAATGTGTCTGCCATAATGTTGCAGTCACGATAAAAATCGCAGATTGCCGCCATTACTAGTAAAAAATCTATAAATCTATCTCCTATTTTGTAGACGCTATAACTTTTGCGCAAATCAATCAATATATGCTTATTGCGATTATTTTTTTTTTTCCCCACAAAAATATGTAGAAGAATACATATCGGCATAAACTGAGAAAAAATTAGCTTTTTTTTTTTTTTTTTTTTTTTTTTTTTTTTTTTTTCTTTCATACAGGACATAGGATCTTTAGTCTTTTGGACATGGGTTGGGTTATATATGTAGCTATCAATGGGTGATTAGACACTGGCAAAAGTAATGGCAGCAGTGACATCTCCATGTCAGGCCCGTGGCTCCAAGCCAAAGTCTAGAACAAACTTTCATTGAGGTATGGTCACTTAAGGAAACCAGGTCTTGCTCCAGTCCCCAGTCCAGTGAATCAGTGACCTAACTTGGAATAGGTGGGTTGTCTGTTGGCCTTCTGGTTCCAGGAAATCGCCGATATCTGGACCCAGCGTGTCAATTCCAGGGGCTACAAACTGCAGTTTTGGACGGTTGTTCTTGCTTCTGTTCAGCATCTCCTTTCGTATGGGGGTGTTGCCCTGTCCCAAGCAAGGAATGCTTTTAGGACACAAGGCATCTGAAAAAGCCCCTCTGAATGCCTGGACTGGCTGTATTTTGCACATGTGCGTTTTAATGTTTTGAACATTTATGGCATTCTATTGGCCAGATTATTAAAAGAAATTCATCTTTATAAAAATGATTACATTTTTTGCAGGTAAAAAATGTGAGTAGTGGAAAAATCTGTGCTACCCTTAAAAAGAAAATATGACACACTGGTGCTGCAACTTTAAATAGCCTGAATGTGAATTTTATTTATTTTTATACACATGTTTCTAGCTGAACAATGTATATACAGTGGGGCAAAAAAGTATTTAGTCAGCCACCAATTGTGCAAGTTCTCCCACTTAAAAAGATGAGAGGCCTGTAATTGTCATCATAGGTATACCTCATCTATGAGAGACAAATGTGGAAACAAGTCCAGACAATCACATTTGTCTCCTCTCTTTCAAAAAAAAAAAAAAAAAAAAAAATTATTTGCAAATTATGGTGGAAATTAAGTGTTTGGTCAATATCAAAAGTTCATCTCAATACTTTGTTATATATCCTTTGTTGGCAATGACAGAGGTCAAACGTTTTCTGTAAATCTTCACAAGGTTGTCACACACTGTTGCTGGTAAGTTGGCCCATTCCTCCATGCAGATCTCCTCTAGAGTAGTGATGTTTTGGGGCTGTCGCTGGGCAACACGGACTTACAACTCCTTCCAAAGGTTTTTTATGGGGTTGAGATCTGGAGACTGGCTAGGCCACTCCAGGACCTTTGAAATGCTTCTTACGAAGCCACTCCTTCGTTACCCGGGTGGTGTGTTTTGGGATCATTGTCATGCTTAAAGACCCAGCCACGTTTCATCTTCAATGCCCTTGCTGATGGGAGGAGGTTTGCACTCAAAATCTCATGATACATGGCCCCATTCATTCTTTCATGTATACGGATCAGTTGTCCTGTTCCCTTTGCAGAGAAACAGCCCCAAAGCATGAAGTTGCCACCCTGTGCTTCACAGTAGGTATGGCGTTCTTTGGTTGCAACTCAGTATTCTCTCTATCCTCCAAACACGAGTTCTGTTTCTACCAAACAGTTCTACTTTGGTTTCATCTGACCATATGACATCCTCCCAATCCTCTTCTGGATCATCCAAATGCTCTCTAGCAAACCTCAGACGGGCCTGGACATGTACTGGCTTAAGCAGGGGGACACGTCTGGCACTGCAGGATCTGAGTCCCTGGCGGCTTGTGTGTTACTGATGGTAGCCTTTGTTACATTGGTCCCAGCCCTCTGCAGGTCATTCACTAGGACCCCCCGTGTGGTTCTGGGATTTTTGCTCACCGTTCGTGATCATTTTGACCCCACGGGGTGAGATCTTGCGTGGAGTCCCAGATCGAGAGAGATTATCAGTGGTCTTGTATGTCTTCCATTTTCTAATTATTGCTCCCACAGTTGATTTCTTCACACCAAGCTGCTTGCCTATTGCAGATTCAGTCTTCCCAGCCTGGTGCAGGTCTACAATTTTGTTTCTGGTGTCCTTCGACAGCTCTTTGGTCTTCACCATAGTGGAGTTTAGAGCAGTGTTTCTCAACTCCAGTCCTCAAGGCGCACCAACAGGTCATGTTTTCAGGATTTCCCTCAGATGAAATGGCTGTGGTAATTACTAAGGCAATGAAACTGATCAAATCACCTGTGCAAAATAGTGGAAATCCTGAAAACATGACCTGTTGGTGCGCCTTGAGGACTGGAGTTGAGAAACACTGGTTTAGAGTGTGACTGTTTGAACTCGTTATCAGACACCTGTCCACAACCTCAAACAGGTGCCATTAATACAGGTAATGAGTGGAGGACAGAGGAGCCTCTTAAAGAAGAGCCAGAAATCTTGCTTGTTTGTAGGTGACCAAATACTTATATTCCACCATAATTTGCAAATAAATTCTTTCAAAAATCAGACAATGTGATTGAGGTATACCTATGATGACAATTACAGGCCTCTCATCTTTTTAAGTGGGAGAACTTGCACAATTGGTGGCTGACTAAATACTTTTTTGCTCCACTATAACTCCCTTACTATAAAAAGGGGGGAAAAAAAATTGATACTAATATGTGTTGATGATACACTTTAAATAACAAAGTCCAAAAAAAGGTGCTCCATTGGTAAACGATATTGCAGGACACTGAGGAAATCACTAGATGCCTTTTTCCAGAAAGTAAAACAGACAACGCCGCTTACCAGATTATAATCTCAGATTATAGAGATCAAACGGGCTAATCACAGGATCGTCAGGGACATTCCTACACAGGTTCATCCAATGCCGGGATCCTTGTAATACAACAAACTCTCCAGCGGTATAGTTGTCCTATAACTGCAACTATATCCTTATCTAGGAGGTCTCCAACAGTGGGATAAATCATATGGTAGAAAAGAGAAGCTTTATGGTGCAGTATTCCATTAAAGATTTATTGTAAAAATCTTTTGTGCGCTGACATCCAAAAAAGTAGTGAACAGTACATTCAAACAGCCACGGCTCAAGCCAGCCAGCAGGTACGTGGTGATGTCAAGAACAAGTTCTCCATCGGACGCATTTCCCAATACAAGGCATCAACTCCGTTCCCATCTAGTCATTTCCTCAGTGTCCTGCAATATCATTCACCAATGGAGCACTTTGTTTTTGGACTTTCTTTTGGATGAACTTTAAAGTGTATTGTTATCGCATATCACGTGGTGTGTGTTTTTTTTTTTTTTTTTTTTTTTCTCTCCAGTAGGAGCCTGCATTGCATTCATGATCCGCAGATCACGGGTGCAATGCAGGGCAGACAGTTAGATAATGACAGGAAGAATCCATGAACTACCTGGAGCGCATTCATTAAAGCCTAGTTCCACCCAAGGCGGGCATCTACTGATATTCTGCGGCTGTCTAAGCCCAGAAGTGGCTGCAGATACCTGTATTACAAAGGTATCTGCACCCCCAATCCAATGAGCGGAAGTTCCACTTTAGGGTGGAACTCCGCTTTAAATAGTGACAGTGGGTGCGGGTAGAAGATCCCTGACCCACGAGAGAGAGAGAGACTTGAACAGGTTCACAACAATATTGTCAAAGTTCTCCTAATAAAGTGCAATGGTGCTTTCTTCAAAATAGCAGTGCTCCAAATCTATGTGCAATAAGGTGCCGTGCTCCCCTCTTGTGCCCTCACTCACCAAGTTATGAATGCCTTTCAGTATAGGTGAATTCTCAGATGTCGTTTCTCCAGCTTCTCCACTTCTCTCAGGAAGATGGCAAATTAATAGGATGTTGCTCATATAAAAAAGGATAGAGCATTTATTCATGGTGTAATTCCATTTTATTATTAAAAAGGTTAAAATGTATTTTCCACTCACAAATTCACTGGATAAAACAAGCATGTAATGCCGGTTCGGAACAGGCAGCACAGCGTGTGCTCCAAGAGCCGGACGTGACGTCACTGGAAGTTCCTGCCTAATGCATTTCGCCCTCCCACTGGGCATCCGGGGTTGCCAGTGATTAGCAGATCTTTATATGCAATACTCCCTCCTACTACTCGTACACCCAGATTCTCCTTCCCTTTTCAAAACTCCATCTTAGAAGGGGAACCTGGCTAATCCATGCATGCAACTTAAGGGGTTGTAAACCTTCATGTTTTTCTCATTTATTCATTGACAGACATAGCCTTCTTTATTCATAATGATAGGGTTATATCGCCTCCACAGGAGTAGGACTAGGCAGAACAAAAAAAAACAAAACACTCGGCCACTCCCATGGTCCGTCCTCAGTCAGTATATAACCCCCTCCCTGCTCTAGGTATTCAGTTTTTTTTCTGCCTAGTCAGGAGTAAGGACTTAGTTCCCTGTTGGGATCGCTAGTCCTGGGAATTTACGGTCCCTCTGTGTTCTCCAACACCCCCCCCCCCTTCCCGGTTTAGGCCCAGGCTTCCAGCCTAGGGGCTTTTTTGCACGCTGCCCTTTTTTTTTTTTTTTTTTTCTCACCCTCGGGTTTTTATTAGGGGGGGTATCTTGTGGTTAGCCCTGGGAGGCCGTGGATTGGGGGCCTGCTGACTAATTTAGGCCGCGGCTTTGCGGCCTACCAGCTAGGATAGGTCCGCTCGGCCGGTGTGCGAATATTTAGGCTGCGGCTTTCCGGTCCCCCAGCGGGCCGGGGGCTTGCGGCGGGCGGCCAAAAATTTAGCCCGCGGCCTACCGGCTTGGGATTGGCCCGGTCCCCCTGCGGGCGGCCAGAAATTTTAGCCTGTGGCTTTTGTAGCCTACTAAGCCATGGCTTTGGCGGCCTGCTAGGCCTCGTGGCAACTCCCTTTCCTGAGGATTGGCCCGGTCCCCCTGCGGGCTGGCGGACAGAAATTTAGTGGCCTGCTAGGCCTCGTGGTGGCCTCCTTTCCTGAGGGGTGGCGCTGCAGAGGTCTGTGCCCCCTGTGAGGGGCCACAGTCTGTGCCCCCTATGTGGACCTCAGAGGGGGGGTCCCGACTTTTTGGTGTAGCACTTAGGCAGGCACTTAGGCACTCCTGCCCTCCCCTACCTCCTCTGTTGAACACTCCTATCTGTCTCTGCTGCACGGATGTGGCCACCTTGCGGGCTGGTGGCCACGCTCCCTATCCTGTCGGGGTGAGGATGACAGCAGAAGGGCTCAAAGGGGTGCTGGTTGTCGCACTTGTGACATCTGTGCGGGAACCTTTTCATGATGGGGGAGGGCCGGTACCCTCTTGGATAAACTGGCTTGTGTGGTGAAAGCTCTCTCTGGGGGAGGAGGGTTGTCATCTCCCGTTTCGTTATTTAGGGGAACTCGTCAGGATCTCTCTCTTCCTCCCTCTCTCCTATGGTGGCGGAGACCTTGTGCTCCCCCCCCCCCCCCCCCCCAAATATTAAGGGATTGCGGGTTGGAGGAGAGGGTAGCTTTGTATGCAGATGACCTCTTATTGTTTTTGAACGATGCTGGGGCCTTGGAGATACTGGATTCATTCTCAACGGTTACAGGGCTGAAAGTAAATTGGACTAAGTCCTTGAGAGATTATATATATATATATATATATATATATATATATATTCTCTCTATCTATCTTTATCTCCGTAGAACTGCTTTGAATGATATTCCACTGCAGTGGGTAGAGAATTTCAAGTATTTAGGAGTTGCAATTTCCTGCCAAGCTTGGGACGCATTAATCTTTTAAAAATGAAAATTATACCAAAATGTATGTGTTTTATTTAGACATTCTCCTCAGTGGATCCCTGTATCCTTTTTGACAAGATTAAATTGGCTGTTTTCATCTTTCTCCTTTTTTTTTTTTTTTTATTTCTTTTTGGCCACTCAGATGGTTACCGCCATATGGTGGCTAAGCAGCAGTGGTAGGTTCCACAGAAGCTCTTAAGATACTTTTATTCAGGGGCCGTAGGGCACCCTACCAGGTGACTACTCTTATGCTTACTACTGTTCGAGCCTGGGAGGCTGGTCTTAGATGTGAGTGTTATCCAAAGGGTGTAATTTCTCCAAAGGCCCCTCCTATGGTTTAACCCTACTCTTCCTCAATTTCTAAAGTACCAAAGCCTATTGCATGGACTAAATATAATATTTAATTACTTTCTCAAGTGGTTACTGATCGAAAACTATCTAATTTTTCTACGCTTACCTCAACTTTTAATTTACCTAGTTCCCATCTATTTAGATGCTTCTCCACACTTTTCATGCACAGTTTCCACAGGATAGTTTAACGATGATACAATCCACTCTGGAATCAGTACTTAAATCTGAGTGTCTGGGTAAGCCTACCTCGAGACTGTACTCTCATCTTGCTTTAATTTCTATTTTGCCATTAGAGGGTCTTCGAGCTAGGTGGATGCGGGATATACCAGATATGGAGGATTGGAGTGGTGTGTGGGATTTCCCTCAGATCTCTGGTATCCTTGAGAGACCGCATGTTCCAATTTAAACTGGTACATAGAGCATATATTACGTCTTATAGACTTCAAAAGATAAATCCTGGCTGCTCTTCTAAAGCCGTGTACACACGGGCGGACTTTTCAACTGGACTGGTCCGACAAACTTTCCGGTGGACGGACTTGCCTACAAACGATCACACCAAAGTCCGACAGATTAGTACGTGATGACGTACACCGGACTAAAATAAGGAAGTTGATAGCCAGTAGCCGATAGCTGCCCTAGCGTTGGTTTTTGTCCGTCGGACTAGCATACAGACGAGCGGATTTCTGGGTCTGGCGGAGTTACGAAGTAAAGATTTGAAGCCTGTTCCAAATCTAAAGTCCGTCAGATTTGCGACTGGAAAGGTCTACTAATTGTATTTCAGGTTCAATGTGTATGATGTTTTGTCGTGTTTTTTTGTTTGTCTAAGACATTAAATAAAATTAAAAAAATAAATAATAAAAATGCCATAAATATATCCCCTGCTTTTTTTTTTTTTTTCCAAAATAATTTGTAGAATATATATTGGCCTAAAACTGATGAAGAAAATTATATAGGGGTTTTTATTTATTCTTTTGGGATATTATAGCAAAAAGTGTTTTTTTTTTTTTTTTTTTTTTTTTGTGGGGAAAAAGGGACATCAATTTTGTTTGTACAACGTCACATTACCGCGCAATTATCAGTCAAAGTGACTCTGTGCCGTATCGCAAAAAAAGGCCTGGTCGGGAAGTGGGTAAATCCTTCTGGGGCTGAAGTGGTTAAGGCCTTTGGGTACCATGGTACACAGCTGGTGAATCCTCTTTGTTTCGATTAGTACCCCTCCAAATTTTTTTTTTTTTTTTCCTGTGTTGTCAATTGCACAAACCTTTTTAAATGTGGCAGATCTCTATGATGATGATGATGATGATTTCTCAAAACCTATTAAACATTAGCAGTGTGTTTTTCTTATTCTGAGTTACCGAGTAGGTCTGCCCATGTACTGCAGCCGGCACGTACATTTTGAAAGATAAGTAACGTGCATGCTGCTGTACGTGATGAACTTTTTTTTTTTTTTGTTTTTTTTTTTCCCGTGTTTGGGGAGGGTAGTAAACAGACTATTCCCAAAACGAAATCAGTGAAAAAAGCTGCAAAAGAAGACAAATTAAGAAAGAATGCTTAAAGTGTAACCCAACTTTTGTTGAGAAAAAATATTCTAGATGTGGAAATATGCGTACAAATTAAAGTTGAGTACACGTACGTGCTTTAACCATTTGCCCAAAACCATTTAACCATTTGGCACTTCTACCCCCTTCCTAACCAATCCAATTTTCAGCTTTTGGTGCTCTCACATTTTGACAATTACTCAGTCATGCAACACTGTACCCATATGAAATTTTTGTTGTGCTTTTTTTTTTTTTTTTTTTTTTTTTTCCCCCCCCCACAAACTTTCATTTGGTGGTATTTAATCACCACTGGGTTTATTTTTTGCGCTATAAATGAAAAGACTGAAAATTTTTGTTTAAAAAAAAAAAAAAATGCATTTTTCATTTGTTTTGGTATAATAATATTTTGCAGATTTAGTCATTTTTCTTTATAAATTTTGGCCAAAAGTTTTATATTGCTACATATCTTTTGGTAAAAAAAACAAAACAAATAAGTATATATTTGGTCTTTGTGAAACCTAGCCTACAAGCTATGTTGGTAACTTGCAACTACACCCAAAAACACATTCTGCTACTCCTGAGGAGTATGGTGATACCACATGTGTGAGGCTTTTACACAACCTGGCCACATGGAGGCAACTTGCAAGTAGCACCTCCAAGCTTTCTAAGAGCATAAATTGCACATAATTTACTGACAACCTATCACACTTTTGAAGGCTGTGGAGCACCAGGACAACAAATGCCCACAAAATTACCCAATTTTGTAAAGCAAACACCCCAATATATATTCTATGAGGCGTCTTTTGAACATGTCGTCATAATTTTTTTTTTTTTTTTTTTTTAAACCCCCCCCCATTTATAAGAATAGTCTAGCACCTACCATGTGCATGCCAAAATGCATTCTGTTACTCCTGAGTATGGAGATACCACATATGTGAGACTTATTTTTTTTTTAACACAGCCTGGCCACATACAGAGGCCCAACATTCAGGGGGCACCGTCAGGTGCTCTAGGGACATAAAATTACAAATCAAATTTCCTGACTACCTATTACATTTTTGTAAAACACCGTAGGGCACTGATCAGCCAATCAAAAGTGACAGGGTACTCGTATAAGGCCATCCCCACATCAACTCGCGCCTCTTACCAGAGACTTTGGGTCTCAAATTAGAGATTTATATAGCCTTTAGGTCTCCACACATTCCTGTTATCTGGAGGTATAAGGTATCCTCCACATTCACGCTTAGCCGTATTACCATCCAAGAACTATAGCTGGTGTTCAACCAAGCATATGTAAAATTGATCCTGAGTGGTTAATTAGGTGATCAAAAAACAGTGGAGTTAAAAAAAACACTGTGTCAGGAAATGGTTCATCTGCTGGTGGCACTGTGGCTCCCAGATCTATAGGCTGCAGGTCTAGTGTCCACCAGTGGGTGTCCCTCAGCAGCCAGAAGCTCACATCTCATACAATTAGTCATTACCTGATGCTGGTTGCAGGAAGTGCCCTGTCCATGCTCTTCATTCCTGCCTTGGTGTTCTGTCTCCATGTCCTGCATTCCTGATACTGCAGCCTGATCCCTTCCTACCTGTTCCCTCCATTGCTTGTTTCCCTCTTCCTGTCCTGTCTTATTTCCAGCTCCCTCTGCTTGATCTCCCCTGTATGACCCTGGCTCTGTTACGACTGATTCGTTTATCCGGTTTCCTGTATGTATTTTGGGCAGTTGTTCGTTGTGTCAGTATTTTGGTTATCTGGTTTTGCCTTACACAGTTTTTTGGTATATTGGATGTGCATTTTACATTATAATATTTTACACCTGAGCCTGATATTCTCTGCGGCAGTCCACACATATCTGGTCACACCTGTTCCTGACATAACACCAAGGCCAGTCCTGACCAGAACTGACTGAACAGGGGAAGCCATCGTGGTTTTGCTGTTTGTGACAAGATTCATCCTGAGGAGGTTATATACTTGGTGACAGAGGAAAAAGAATACTGCCATAAAATATTGGAGTGAGCCAGTGACCAGCTATTTGAATGCATTCGTCTTGCTCGTTCCCTAGTTTTAGCCATCCCCCAACAGGGCTAAAAAAAAAAAAAGTACCATATTTATCAGCGTATAACACGCACCCCAAGTTTAGGAGGGAAGTTTAAGGAAAAAACTTACATTTAAATGCCCATCAGTGCAGCCTTGTCAGTGTCCATCTGTAGCCTTGTCCATTATTGCAGCCGTGTCAGTGTAGCCTTGTCAGTGTCCATCATTGCAGCCTTTCAGTGTTAGTGTAGCCTTGTGAGTGTCCATCTGTAGTATCATTGCAGCCTTGTGAGTTTCAATTTGCAGTGCTGCCATTTAAAAATGGCGCCGCGTGTCTCGGCCGATTTCGGCAGCTCACGCGGGATTGCGAGAGCCGCGAAAAGGCTCACAATCGGCGGGGGATCGGCGTCTAACACGCACTCATGATTTTCCCCTGATCTTAAGGGGAAAAAAGTGCGTGTTCTACGCCAATAAATATGGTATCGGTGCAACCCTACTTTTCTTAATTATTATACAGGATTTGTATAGCGCCAACAGTTTGCGCAGCGATTTACGACATGAGGGCAGACCATACACTTACAATGCAAATCAATACAGGAGGGATCATTGGGGACCTGCTCATTACAGCTAAATCGCGTTGCCCAGGCTTTTATTATTACTCAGATGTTATATTGAATATACTCAATTTTAGCCAGATTATTTGTAAAGGACGTCCCAGTCGTGTCACAGGACCCAGGAATCCCAACAAATGTGTATATATAGGGGACAACAAATATATACTGTGCCTTGCAAAAGTATTCACCCCGTTGGCTTTTTACCTATTTTGTTACATTACAGCCTTTAGTTCAATGTGTGGTGTGTGTTGTAAAAAAAAAAAAAAAAAAAAAAATCTGAATTGTATGTGATGGATAAGAACACAGTAGTCTAAGTTGAAGTAAAATTAGAAAAATATATACATAACTATTCGGAAATAAAAAAAACTGATGATTGGCATGTGCGTATGTTATTACCCCCTTTTGTTATGAAGCCCATAAAAAGCTCAGGTGCAACCAATTGCCTTTAGAAGTCACATAATTAGTGAAATGATGTCCACCTGTGTGCAATCTAAGTGTTGCATGATCTGTCATTACATATACACACCTTTTTGAAAGGCCGCAGAGGCTGCAATGCCTAAGCAAAAGGCACCACTAACGCTGCCATGAAGACCAAGGAACTCTCCAAACAAGTAAGGGACAGTGTTGTTGAGAAGTACAAGTCAGGGTTGGGTTATATTAAAAATAAATAAATAAAAAAAAAAAGAAAAATCCAAATCTTTAATCCCTAGGAGCACCATCAAATCTATCATAACCAAATGGAAAGAACATGGCACAACAGCAAACCTGCCAAGAGACATCCGCACGCCAAAACTCACGGACCGGGCAAGGAGGGCATTAATCAGAGGCAGCACAGAGACCTAAGGTAACCCTGGAGGAGCTGCAGAGTTCCACAGCAGAGACTGGAGTATCTGTACATAGGATGACAATAAGCCATACGCTCCACAGAGTTGGGCTTTATGGCAGAGTGGCCAGAATAAAGCCATTACTTTCAGCAAAAAACAAAATGGCACGTTTTGAGTTTGCGAAAAGCCATGTGGGAGACTCCCAAAATGTATGGAGGAAGGTTCTCTGGTCTGATGAGACTAAAATTTAACTTTTAGGCCATCAAATAAAAAATAAGGCCATCAAATAATGTCTGGCGCAAACCCAACACGTCAAATCACCCAAAGAACACCATCTCCACAGTGAAAAGGATGGGGAGATGGCGAAGGTATTGAATTTATTCTTCTCTCTGTCTTCACGAGGGAATCGGGGGGGGGGGGGGCTTCAGTAACCAAAACTGCAGTGTTTATCCTCATGACACATCACAGGAAGCACCTCCCATGGTTAACAGAGGACAGAATTCAAATTAGACTTGGGAAACTTAACATTAATAAATCACCGGGACCAGATGGCTTGCACTCGAAAGTACTTGGAGAACTCAGTCAAGTAATTGCCAGACCATTGTTCCTAATTTTTACAGACAGTTACTGACTGGAATGGTACCAGTTGATTGAAGAAAAGCCAGTGTAGCACCAATATTTCAAAAGGGCCCAAAAAAAACATCCCTGGGAATTTACAGACCAGTTAGCCTAACATCAGTAGTATGTAAGCTCTTGGAGGGGATGATAAGGGACTATATACAAGATTTTAGTAATGAGAATGGTATCATTAGCAGTAATCAGCATGGATTCATGAAGAATCGTTCTTGCCAAACCAATCTATTAACCTTCTATGAGAAGGTGAGTTGCCATCTAGATAAAGGAAGGCCCGTAGCCGTGGTAAATCTGGATTTTGCAAAAGCATTTGACACAGTTCCCCATGAACGTTTACTGTACAAAATAAGGTCCGTTGGAATGGACCATAGGGTGAGTACATGGATTGAAAACTGGCTACAAGGGCGAGTTCAGAGGGTGGTGATAAATGAGGAGTACTCAGAGTGGGTAGTGGGGTCCCCCAGGGTTCTGTGCTGGGACCACCAATCCTGTTTAATTTGTTAATAAGCGACCTGGAAGATGGGGTAAACAGTTCAATCTCTGTATTTGCAGACGATACTAAGCTAAGCAGGGCAATCGCTTCTCCACAGGATGTGGAAACCTTGCAAAAAAGATCTGAACAAATTAATGGGGTGGGCAACTACATGGCTAATGAGGTTCAATGTAGAAAAATGTAAAGTAAAATAATGCATTTGGGTGGCATAAATATGAATGCAATCTATACACTGGGGGGAGAACCTCTGGGGGAATCTAGAATGGAAAAGGACCTGGGGGTCCTAGTAGTAGATAGGCTCAGCAATGACATGCAGTGCCAAGCTGCTGCTAACAAAGCAAACACAATATTGGCATGTTTTTAAAAAGGGGATTAATGCCAGAGATAAAATGATAATTCTCCTGCTCTACAAAACTCTGGTCTGGCCGCACCTAGAGTATGCTGCCCAGTTCTGGGCACCAAAGGGTCTGAAGGATATTAATTATGAGTAAGGGCTCTTTTACACGTGCGGACCATTCATTAGATCAGTTCAGTCACTTTTTTTTTTATCATCAATTGTCCGTAAACATCAGTTTTCATCTATTTTCATTTGTTTTACATCTGTTGTCATCCGTTTTATGTCCACTTTTTTTTTTGTACTGTATTTAATCAGTTTTTCGTGAATTATGGGAATTTTCCCATGATTCTTTGTGCTTCCCATGCTGCTTTGTGGTTTTCAGCTTGCTTTGTGCTTCCTGATTCCTTGCTGTAGTGAACATGCTTATTTAGAGCAATGGATTTAGGCAGATTTTTTGAGCATGAAAAATGTCACATGCTATCTTATTGGAGGAGACAGAAAAGCATGACCAGGAAGATTTCTGCAATAAGACGCAGGTACTGGACACATCCCATGCTGCTCAAGAGGCCCACTGAAGGGTTTTTTGCTCTGCACTATGCAGATCTGCGATGTTTCCCCACAAATTTTAATTTTACGCAAATGTCTGTACCAATGTTCTAATAAAAATTCAAAAAGTTGCATCCCAGTTTGGAAAGGATGAACACGGATAAGAGATGTGTGCCTCCAGAGGAGTGACTTCTACTTACCCTGAGGTAAGCCAGCCTTTCTGCTTGATTATGTCCAGCATAATGTAGGATTCCTTTCATAATTTGTTCTACTCTTCCTAGGTTTCTGGCATCTGGACTATCCTATATGTCCCTAAACCACTACTTTTTGTTGGGAACCTCTACAATTTCTGGAATTGTGCACGACACCTGTCAAGCAATGTGGGAGGAGCTTCGGTGTACTGCAATGCCTGTTCCAGATACATCCATGTGGCAGGAAATTGCAAATGGGTTTTGGAAGAAGACCCAATTCCCTAATTGTTTTGGAACCCTGGATGGAAAACACATCTGAATTCAGATGCCACCTGGATCT
Source organism: Aquarana catesbeiana (assembly GCF_042186555.1). Lineage (NCBI taxonomy): Eukaryota > Metazoa > Chordata > Amphibia > Anura > Ranidae > Aquarana > Aquarana catesbeiana. The sequence goes on along the minus strand of NC_133326.1, from coordinate 420,558,003 downwards.
GGCTTACAATATTTTAACTATAAGAAATACTTCTCCCTTGTGCTTATGGCAATCTGTGACAGTAATTATAAGTTTGTAGCTGTAGATATTGGGGCGTATGGACGTACTGCAGACTCGAGTGTTTACAGCATCAGAAATGGGGAGAAGACTACTTGAGGGCCACTTTTATTTGCCATCAGACCATCCTCTTCCAGGAACTGTAGGGCCAGATATGCCACATGTGCTTGTAGCTGATGAGACATTTTCACTTTCTAGGCATCTCCTAAGGCCTTATGCCAGGCACAATCTAACCTATTCTCCCCCCCCCCCCAAAAAAAAAAAAATTAACGGTTGAGTTGTGCAAGACGCCTTATTGAATGCACCTTTGCCATTTTGGCGCATGTTCCATACAACAATTCAACTGAACCTGGAGAATGCCGAACTAGCTATACAAGCATGTTGTGTCCTCCATAACATTATACGTGAGAAGGAATTACTGTTGAGGAAGAGGACGAGATCCATTTACCTTCTGTACGGTTTACCGGACTGCGACCCAACAATTCAGTCGTTGCCATGCTTGATACATTTGCAAACTATTTCATGTCCCCAGAGGGAGAAGTTCCGTGGCAGTAGCAACATGTGTAAAAGCACTCACCAAGCACTTTATTAGGTACACCTTGCTAGTACCATGTTTGTTTGACCCCTTTTTAGTACCCTGCATTGTATTTGTTTTCCCACAGAAAATGGAAATTCAATAGTTTTACGAAATGCATTTTCACGTTAGCAGTATAGCAGTCTTCTGACCTGTGTCAGTGTATGATTAAAGCTTGTTTTAATTCTCCTAGTGCCAACATCGCTCATCACTCACCCTATGACCATCACGTTCTTTTGTATCAGTTGTTTTTGGTTTATATAGAGTACAATAATAAAATTAAATTTTCCATGCAGTCAATTATTTTTATTAATGTCATAGACAATGACCGCAACATATATCACAAAAATAATTAAACTGTACAAACATATTTTTGTAGAAACATATGACGCATATAAAAACATCTAGTGCTGCAGTGCAAACTTGGTGACCAACTACAACGGGGCAACTTAAAAGGGGGTTTTTTAAAGGTCCTGATAAGGACTGTGGGAAGTGGAATAGGGATTGGATGACTGGGAGGAATTACTGTATGAAGTGGCCTGGGAACTGGAGGACTCATAGTTGGGTGCCACTTGCGGTGGGGGTACTACTTTTTGGGCAGTCGTGGCTGGTGCACGTTGGTGATGGGGGTTAATGCCTGGGTGGTATGGATGGTGAAATAAATGTTGTGAAGCTTGCTCATCATGGTATGGACGTTGGTGATGGGTAATGACTGGTGGCATGGGATCTGGACATTGCAGCCCTTATGCACACACCAGTAAAACTAAAAATTGACATTTGAACATTTCCCAAACTTTTTTGGAACTTTAACTAGATGGTGGTACAGATTTTTAACAAAACTAGCATCCTCGTTATTGGGATCTGAAAATGGGTCGTTGGTATCAGCCCTTCTTATTGCCCTTATCTCCTCCATAAATGTTAACATGGCTCCATCCATGTCACGTTTGGGATGTCCGTGACATTTCCTGCCTCTCGATTCGGTAGCTCCAACAGAACGAATCTGAGGGGTGGAACATTTTATTTTGTCAACATTTCAAAATGGGGCATTTTATATAGGATACTTACAAGCACACGTTAACTCCCATGTCTTCCTCTTGCGCAGGCTGGGTATCCACTGCATTACCCTCCTCTTCTGTTTCTGAAATTTTGCTGGTGGTACTGTAAAATATTTGTACATAGATGGATTACAGCTCAGTACAGTAGTTTATTACAATACCTAGATCCGTGTGTCATTACTGTCAAAGTGGTTGTTAACCCTTACAGACCACTCTTACCTACAGGTAGGTGCAAGAAATATCTCCTAAACCTACAAGGTTTAGGAGATATTTGCAGAAACCACGTAGACAACGGCACCTGACTAGGCGTGCCACTTCTGAAGGCGTGCCGTGACTGGTGGCTCCCGCGCATGGCGTAATCGCGACTACGGCCAGTCACAGCATCGGAGCTGCGATACCCGGAAGTCACTACAGGAATGATATCGACGGAGGAGGGGAACGAGGACCGCTGCGGAGGCTTCGATCCCAGGTATGTAACTCATAATGAGCTAGTATGCTATGCATACTAGCTCATTATGCCTTTGTCTTGGGGGGTTTTTTTTCTGGAAGATCTTGCTCCGCTCCGACTTTCTTTAGCTTCTTCATTAAGCTCCTGCCTATAACGGTCTCTTAGGGATCTCCACCTTGTCATGATTTTTTAGCCTGCATAGGAACAGTAGACACAATGAACGGATAAAACTCCAACATGACAATTACGTATACTATTTGAAACCCATATGTGGAATACAGTGGTTTTTAACAACTATTTTTGTCAGTTTTTTACATATAGGTAAGCCTATAAAAAGGCTTAACTAGAAGTACTGTAATTATCTCTGCGCCGTTTAGGATACATTTGCTGTACGCTGCGGGATGTCATCGTGGCAGGTGATGTGGCAGGTGGACGATCCACAACTTGTGGCAGATGATACGCTAAATACAAAAACATGCTAAACTAGGCTCAACACGGCATGCAAACGCGGCAAAACGGGCATTTCTAAACGCCGGTTTCAAGCTTCAGTCAGAAGAGTTTGCACCAGCGAAACGTGTACATGGGGCCTAATGCAGGAGAAGAGTGCTGGAATTTGCATGGTGAGTTGGACTACATTTCTCAGGATGCTGACATATGGGTGTACTACAAGTTTAACCATGCCAACCCACCCCCATCCCACAAACTGCTTACCACGTATCCGTCACTGTCTACTACTGAGCGACAACCAGTTCGGTGTGACCTCCTCGAATATTTCTTCCCACTTCATGCTTGTGCTGTTTCGGTCACTGTATTCTGCACTTCTTTTGTCCCATAACGCTGGCCTGGCATGCACAAGTTGGATGAGCTGTTCATGGGACACATCTCTCGCCATTTCTTCACTTTCTCCTCTCTCCAGGCCCTAGGCAGCATGTGCTTGTGCATGTGACTTAACCTATGACCCAGGTAGTGGTCATTAGTAAAATGTAATATATGCATATTAGATTACATATTTTGATGAAAAACAGATGTCAGCGGATCGGATGTTAACAGCTGGTCCGCCAACATCCGTTTTTCGTCCGTTCTGTTTTTTTTTTTTTTAACGGAATAAAAATGGGATTTCCTTCTGTCCAAAAAAAACGGAGCTTAACGGAGACGGATGTTAGCGGATCGTTATCCGCTAACGTCTGCTATCCCATAGAGTAGCATTGATGTCCGTTTTAATCCGTAAACTGATGTATGAAAAAAACGGACCGCGTGTGAAAGGGCCCAAAAGGTTGCGAGCACTGAACTTATTCTCTCTGGAGAAGAGATGCTTGAAAGGGGATATGATTTTAATTTACAAATACCGTACTGGTGACCCCACAATAGGGATAAAACTTTAGCTGAAGGGAGTTTAACAAGACTCGTGGCCACTCATTAAAATTAGAAGAAAAGGTTTAACCTTAAACTACGTAGAGGGTTCTTTACTGCAAGAGCTGCAAAGATGTGGAATTCCCTTCCGCAGGCGGTGGTCTCAGCGAGGAGCATCAATAGTTTCAAAAAACTATTAGATAAGCACCTGAACGACCACAACATACAGGGATATACAAGGTAATACTGACATATAATCACAGGTTGGACTTGATGGACTTGTGTCTTTTTTTTGACCTCACCTACCATGTAACTATATGCTGTGGGGATGTTTTTCAGCAGTCGGGACTGGGAAACTGGTCAGAGCCGAGGGAAAGATGGATGGTGCTAAATACAGGGATATTCTCGAGCAAAACCTGTACCACTCTGTGTGTGTGTGTGTGTGTGTGTGTGTGTGTGTGATTTGAGGCTAGGGCGGAGGTTCTCTTTCCAGCAGGACAATGACCCCAAACACACTGATAAAGTAACACTTGAGTGGTTTAAGGGGAAACCTGTAAATGTGTTGGAATGGCCTAGTCAAAGCCCAGACCTCAATCCAATCAAATCTGTGGTCAGACTTAAAGATTGCTGTTCACAAGTGCAAACCATCCAACTTGAAGGAGCTGGAGCAGTTTTTCCAGGAGGAATTGGCTAAAATCCCAGTGGTAAGATGTGGCAAGCTCATAGAGACTTATCCAAAGCGACTTGGAGCTGTGATAGCCGAAAAAGGTGGCTCTACAAAGTATTGACTTTAGTGGGGGTGAATAGTTATGCACATTGACTTTTTCCTTTATTTTGTCCTTTTGTTTGTTGCTTCACAATAAAAAAACAAAAAAAAAAAAATAATAATCTTCAAAGTTGTGGGCATGTTCTGTAAATTAAATGATGCAAATCCTCAAACAATCCATGTTAATTCCAGGTTGTGAGGCAACAAAACACAAAAAATGCCAAGGAGGTGAATACTTTTGCAAGGCATTGTAGTCCCAGGCCACTCTATCGAATGCCTTCTCTGCGTTGAGGGAAAGAAACCCTTGGTGGTGATTGGATGTGAGCCAGTGGTGAAAATATTGATGGCCTTGAGTGTTATCCCTTCTCTGCCTGGAGTGAAACCAACTTGGTCAAGACAGACCATCTGGGGAAGCAAGGGGAGCAGTCGATTGGCTAGCATTTTGCAAACCACTTAAGGTCCACGTTCAGTAACGAAATTGGTCTATAGTTGGTGACCAGGGAGGAATCCTTCCCTGATTTTGGAATTGCCGCAATGTTAGATGTCAGAGGGAGACCTCTCGTACGGCTCTGGTTCCGGGATCACTGGAGTGGAAACAGTGACCCTCGGAGCACAGCGGAGTAGGAGAGCCTGCAGGGTCTGCTTGACTGAAGATGAAGTCAGCTTGGCAGAGACAGGAACAGGCTTGATTGCTGCGGATGCAGGAATGCTGAGAAGTAGCAGGCAGGTGCGCACAGATGCAGGACTTGTAGGCAGGTGCGCACAGATGCAGGACTTGTAGGCAGGTGCGCACTGGCGCAGGACAGCAGGCAGACGCAGGGTCAGACAAGCCAGGTCACAGCAGCGGATCAATAAGACAGAAGCAGCAGGCAGAGAATGGTCAAATCCAGGCAGAATCGGCAACAGGAGATCAAACAAACAGGAACACAGAGCAGGTCAAAGGCAAGCCAAGGGGTCAGGACTGGAGACAGCAGCGAGGTCAGGAGAAGCCGGGTAACACTGGAGCAGATGCGGGTTCAGGATCGGGTACAGTATGAGCTGCAGATCAGACAGCAAGGATGCATTCAGAAGAGGCCCCTTTTAAGGATCACTGGGCGCCAAAGCTGTGTTAGTGTGCGCGCGTCCGCGTTCTGCGCACATCTATTCACTGTTGAATGCCTATGGACTGGAACATGTCCCAATGGACCCGTGCGCCTGTGGCCAGTTGCAGAACCATATGCAGTACATCCATGACAGCTTCTTTTCCTGTCAGAGGGCTATCTAAATCCCGAGCCAAGGTGTTTGAGATTGGGGCAGGGCTATATTGTTTCAGGAAGTCTCTAACTGTTTCCTTGATGTAGTGTCCTTAGATGGGTCTGTTGGGGGTAGATTATATAGTTTTGTGAGCAATAAGTGACAAATTGCTTTAGCTATGTCAGGGGTTGAATTCAGTTTGTCCCGCTGCATCTGTCGCAGTGTATCGTCGAGGCAGCTCTTTTAGCTTGTAGGGCCCTAGTCAACGGTTTTCCAGCTTTATTACCATATTCGTAGTAAACTTTTTGAGATGGGATATATTTGCGTTTTTTAGTTTGTTTGCCTACTACTTCTACTACTAGAAGTTTGGTTCTGGTTTGTAGAAGGGTGTGTAAGGTATCCAAACCTTGTGTATGTTTATGTGCACGCTCCAGCTTCTGAATTTGGGTGATAAGTTCTGTGAGATGGCTCTCTCTCGTTTTCGTTTGGCAGCTGCTGCAATTAGGATGCACCTTATCGCACATTTGTGGGCTTCCCCAAGATAATGACTGGAGAGGTGTCTGGGTTTATTTTCCATGAAGTATTGTTTTAATGTGGAGCTTAACCTCTTGTGCAATAGAAAGATCCGTGAGCAGAGAGGAGTCATGGAATGGAAATGGAGTGGTGATCTGATAAGAACATGGGATCGATGGATGTACGCTGAAGTAGGGGCAAGTCGTTCTGCGAGATAAATAGATCAATCGATTCTGGAGTATCTGTTGTGTGGGACTGAAAAAAAGGTGAAGTGTCTGCCGTTGGGGGTTTAATGTGCGCCAGGAATTGTGAAGCAACAGATCCCGTAGTTGAGATTTAATGGATCTTAAAATGGCATAGGGGAGAGGATGCGCCAGTAGAGGTGTCTTGGAGAGGGTTCAGAGATGCATTAAAATCGCCTCCTAGGATAAGGGTGCCCTCTTGAAATACGGTAAGTGCTTTGGTTATTTCTCAAAAGAAGGTAACCTGGCGGCTGTTCGAGGTGTATATGTTCGTTAAGGTGATTTTTCTACCGAGGTATGACCCTTTCAGAAAGAGAAATCTACCGTGTTCGTCAATGTGTCAGTGAGTCGGAAGGGGCAATGTGTTGCCAGGAGTTTTGAAATGCCTTTTGATTTGGACGTTTGGTCACATGATATGCAGTAGAATAGTATCAATTCTGTAGTTTCTGTATAGAATCAGTACGGAAGTATGTTTCCTGCAAAAACATTATGTCAGCTTTATTCCGTTGCATCGTAAGGAGGAGCTGGGAGCGTCTTTCTGGTATATTAAGTCCTCTTGCGTTAAGCGAAAGTTTGTCACCAGTAGGGGAAATAGAAGCCATATTTTGTGTGGTTGTGGAGAGTACTACAGACGGTCAGTGCAAGTCCCCTATAATCGTGATTAGTTAGGCCTTGAGAGCTGTGGCAGGGAGGGGGAGAGATACCGAGTTGGGGGTTCAGGCTTGGGAGGTTGCTGCAATGGGGGGGGGGGGTATAAAGGGAGTTCATTTGAGGGTGGGAGAGGGGAATAGGGAATCAAGGTGTTAGAAGTGCAGGAGGAGGTTTTCCGGGGACAGGTGAGAACTTGCTCACTTGTCAGTGTGGGAAAATACCGCAAATGCAGTATAGCTGGAAGAGATCAGTGGTATGTGGGCTGTAGACCGGTTTTAGAAAATGTATCGCGAAAGGCTACCACTGTGTGGGAGGTGGTCTGTTGAGGGAGAAGGAGTAATCTAGGTACTCCATCAAATTGGCCATATTGGGATTGTTTGTAAACAAGTGAGGAAGAGGTTGCTCTGGGCATTTGTAGGTGGGTTTGGAGTTAAATGTTATGAGAGTGGTGGGAGCACTGTGGGAGGGTTGCTTCCCGAGAGGTTATTGCATCAGAGAGTAGTTGGTGGGATTGTCTGTGTCAGGTTGCTTTAACCTATGCCTATCATGTAACATTTTCCAACGTGAGCTTATAGTTAACTAAACGCATACACATGTTAACCAAGAGTTATGTATGACCCAGTAAGATGAGACAGTAATTAAAATAATAAAAATCCGTGAACAGTGTAACAAGATAACGTGGAAGATTGAGAGTACCCTGGTGAGGCCTATGGCTTTTATGTTTCGCATTGTCAGAACGTGGCCGAGTCCGAATTCAAAATATATATGACTCTGGCTTCTAGCAGGTCGGTATATGATCGTGAGGGGAGGTGGTGGAGAGTAGATCCCGTCATTTTCGGGAGGGAGGGTTTGACGGGTAGACTGTTGCGTCTGAGCAGTCTAATGACATTAGGGAGTGTAATTAGTTAGGAATAGGGCATGAGCATCTATATATACTGTTGTTAAGCCCCTATAGCAGATTACCCTGTCATGGCGTATCCTCTGCAGGGGGGTAGCAACAGGCTATTCTGATTATGCAATGCCATATAGCAAGATACTCAATGTTCGTGGACATGCTGGGTTAGCTTGCCGTAGGGCTAGGAGTATTTGTAATTCGTTGGTATTTGCTGGCGATATCTACTCGTATATTCAGTTAGTGTAACGTCACGTTCTAAAAGCCTCTACAGGTCAGGTAGTTGAGGGTTACATCCCTGTTGTGCATGTTGCTTGAAGAAAGCAATGTGTAGTAGATCAGGTGTATATTGCTTGCATTTGGCTGGCAGTCATAATGTTTTCAACAAATTATTGCTGGTGCTAGAGCGTTTTGGTGGAAAACACAGTGGCAGTAGGTGGCGCCCGAGGACAACGTTTGAGCTAAAATTCAAACATCCAGACCATTTTGAATTGGGAAGCAATTTTAGAGACTGTTGTAGCAATATACCCAGTTACCAGCATTAAAGTATGTATTTAGAGATTGAGGATGTTTACAACCACAGTACCTACCCATAATGGGTATATGAGTGGCATATATTTATGGGAATGATCTCAACATATAGTAGGTTCATTGACTTCTGTCAGACTGGTACCAGGGCTGCAGTAGTATGTCATCTAGGGGGAGGCGTGTCTTAAAATGGCTGTTGCACCTCTTGGCCCCACTGTGGAACATAGTGAGTAATAGCATAATGCATAATAGCAGGTATATATTGTAATGCATAGGACTAGAGGGCCCATCCTCCTGCGGGAGGAAGTATGTCGGCTGTTAACTTTTTTACCTGGGCCTCGGGTTGTAGAGATCTAATGTAGTAGTCACCAACTTATAGGCTACTTTGCCTGTGCTTGGCTTCTTCCTGGAGGGTGAAGTCTGTGGTATCTTCGGTATAGCGGTGTTCTATCCAAGAGATGCTGTAAGTCCTAATAATCTTAGATACGAACAGTCCTGGTAGGATGTGAGGGCTGGCAAAGTGATAGTATGATTCACGTGAAGCCTAGGATCCTCCAGGTGGAGGCATATGTGTTCCAGTAGGTAGAAAGGAGCCTGGAGCAGGGGTGGTTTTCATGTACTGTCCCCTTGTGAATGCACAATGGTGATTAGCTGCCGGCTTAGAGAATAGCTGGT